>NC_037682.1:111144-135485 GCF_003255815.1 Theropithecus gelada
TTTTTTTGAGACTGAGTCTGGCTCTGTCGCCCAGGCTGGAGTGCGGTGGCCGGATCTCAGCTCACTGCAAGCTCCGCCTCCCGGGTTCACGCCATTCTCCTGCCTCAGCCTCCCGAGTAGCTGGGACCACAGGCGCCCGCCACTTCGCCCGGCTAGTTTTTGTATTTTTTAGTAGAGACGGGGTTTCACCGTGTTAGCCAGGATGGTCTCGATCTCCTGACCTCGTGATCCGCCCGTCTCGGCCTCCCAAAGTGCTGGGATTACAGGCTTGAGCCACCGCGCCCGGCCCAACCACCTTTTTTAAAAAATACATTTGCATTTGAGTCCTAAGCCACGAGGAGATGCAGGGCACCTCAGCCTTCCCGCTGAGCTCAGTACAGTGGGGTCCTTCAGAGACCTGCCACAATCACAGCAGAGGACCCATTTCAGAAGGCCCCGCAGACCTCCACTCCTAAGGGTGCCTGGATTTGGCGACCCAGAAACTCACTCTCCGCTCAACACTACACTTACAGAACGCGTCTTCCTGGAGACAGCCCTTTAGGGGAAACGGGCTGGGGCTCAGCTGGGGCCCAGGAGTCCCCTGTGTCTCCCGGCCTGCCCCTCCATGAGGCCCACCCTTTCCTCCATATAGGTGACATCAGATTTCGGTGAGGAGAGTAAGATGACCCCGGTTAGGATAAGAAGAGTCAGGAGTGTTTGGGGGCAGGTGCCATGGCTCACACCTGTAATTCCAGAGTTTTGGGAGGCTGAGGCAGGAGGATCAACTGAGCCCAGGAGTTGGAGACCAGCTCGGGCAACATAGTGAGACCCTGTTTCTACCAAAGATAAATAAATAAATAACTGGGCGTGGTGGCATGTGTCTGGCCCCAGCTACTTGGGAGGAGGCAGGGTGAGGGGAGATTACTTCGGCCCAGGAGTTGGGGGCCACAGTGAGCTGAGATCACATCCCTGTACTCCAGCCTGGGTGACAGAGTGAGATCCTGTCTCAAAAAAAAAAAAAAAAGAATGAAAGAATAAAAGAAAGAAAGAAAAACAAACATGGCCGGGCGCGGTGGCTCAAGCCTGTAATCCCAGCACTTTGGGAGGCCGAGACGGGCGGATCACGAGGTCAGGAGATCGAGACCATCCTGGCTAACATGGTGAAACCCCGTCTCTACTAAAAATTACAAAAAAAAAAACTAGCCGGGCGAGGTGGCGGGCGCCTGTAGTCCCAGCTACTCGGGAGGCTGAGGCAGGAGAATGGTGGGAACCCGGGAGGCGGAGCTTGCAGTGAGCTGAGATCCGGCCACTGCACCCCAGCCTGGGCGACAGAGCGAGACTCTGTCTCAAAAAAAAAAAAAAAAAAAAAAAAAGAAAGAAAAACAAACCAAAAACAACAAGCAGCGTTTAGATCACAAAGCCACTGATGTGATGACGAGCAGAAGCACGGTGGCTCCGGCTGTGTACGTGCCCGGCCAGGGCACCTTCATGCAGTGTGTGTGGTGCCTGCAGGCAAGTCAGGGCTGTAAGTGACACTGTGCAGGTCATACAGCAAGGCGGGCGGCGGGGCCTGGAGCCTCCTGGACACTCGGCCATCACAGCCATTCCCTGAGCCTCCGTCTCAGCCGCACCCTGGAGAAGGCACAGCCTGCCTTCCTGAGCCTTCCTGAGCCTTCCTTCCAGTGGAGTGAGACCATTACAGGCGGGCTAAGAAACCCTACACGTTATAGAGAAAAACAAGAGGGATGGGAGTGATTAGGGAGGTTAAAACAACTATTTTTGTTGCAAAGCCAGGTCCCAGTAAAACCATGCCAGGAGGGCTCGTGGCCTGGGAGGCATCTCCGGAGACCACAGCAAGGAAGGAGCATGAGGAGCAAGCAGTCTCGAGCTCAGCCTCCATCCCCAGCAGTTCTGAGAAACAGCAGGGACCTCTCCAAAGGGTGCACATGGCTGAAGTGACCTTCGGAGGAGCCAGGGACAGCCTCATCCTGGGGCTTCCTGATGAGGCCCATCTTGTAAGAGGAACAAGGTCAAGGGGCTCCAGACACCCAGAACGCTGCCGAGGGCCCACAGCACAGACAGACAGGGTGTGGTGTGCACGGGAGCGGGACTCTGCCTGGCTGGAGAGCAGGTGCCGGGACAGGAGCCTGTTGTGAGGGAGGCCTCCAGTGGGGAAGCTAACAGGGCCTCCACAGGACCCTGCCTTGGAACCACACGGCCGCCCCACATGAGGGGTTCTCACTCTGGGCATAATGTCTATAAGAAAACGGGTGGAGGAGCCCCAGCCTAAGGGAGGTTAACCATGGAAGAGACGACAGCCCATCAACCTGCTCAGATGCAGAATGGGAGACCCAGAAGCTAGATCAACCTGAGGACACTGCAGGACCCAGAGGAAACCCCTCGTCCTCTCCACTGGGCTCAGGAAGAAGATGGGAACAACCAGGCCTCAGGGAGACCCAGAATGCCACCACTCTACACACAGACCCACCGGAGGAGGCGGCTGCTGCGCTTGGCCCCACCCTGACCCTCAGACATGCCCGCACCCCAGTCAGTGTCTGCCAGACGCAGCACAGGCTCCAATTCACATGCAGGATCCCAGGAATAAACGCAAAGCTGGAGGGGTGGGGCGAGCAGCCCGTGTCCCTATAGCACACAAAGACAGGATCACATGCTAACAGAAGTTAAAATTAAAACTTGACTTTGGTTTTTCTTTGTGAGATGGAATCTTGCTTGCTCTGTCACCCAGGCTGGAGGGCAGTGGCGCGATCTCTGCCTCCCGGGTTCAAGCAATTCTCCTGCCTCAGCCTCATCATGCCCGGCTAATTTTTGAATTTTCAGTAGAGACTGGGTTTCACCATATTGGCCAGGCTGGTCTCAAACTCCTGACCCCCTGATCCACCCACCTCGGCCTCCCAAAGTGCTGGGATTACAGGTGGGACACTTGACTTCTGTAACACGACTTTCCATGACAAAGACCTTCCTGTGGTTTCTAAAGTGGCCACCAACCCGACACTCACTCCTTGTGTAGCCCAGGGAAACTCTGATCATTAATCAACCCTAACCCAACACCATCTTTCCATTTCCCCAAAACACAGAGATTACCTGAAATATAAAGACAACCCTTTGTCCCTTCAGGTAAATATGCACAGTCATTGAGGGGGCCACCACGTGCCCAGCACCCTCTTGGCCCTGGGGAAGCAGAAATGGGAAGACAGAGGACCCAGCAGGAAGGGAGGCAGAGGGTAAGGGACCCAGAGAAAGGGCACAGCAGCCCTGCAGGAGGACACGTCTCAAAGCTGCTCAAATCCAATGCTCCTGGAAAGTACGATCCGTATTAGTGAGTTCTGGTCCTTGTGCTACACACAGCATGACCTGCACACATCTTGGAAGTGACAGAGTGCTGCTCAAGATAGCACAAGACTCTAAAGGCAGACTTCTGTGTCCCTCTCAGGATGCCAGTTCTGTTCAATGGCTCCTCCCATCCCCCTGCTGTCTGGGCAGACTCTCCGGGAAGGTGTGGGTTCTGTGATCAGACACAGAACAGAGCTGTGATAAATCCTGGGAATTCAGCCACTTCACTAGGGTGAGGCCATGGGGAGAGCTGGCTCCCTGCCACGGGGAGTGGAAAAGACCCAGCTGCCTCCTTGGAGATGGCCAGTCTCATGCCCACTCTCATGGTGGGCAGGAAGGCCAAGACCAAGAGGAAAATGCCAAGGAAAGGCCATGCCCAGATGGGCTGCTCAAGGCCTGCGAGAGGCTCCTGGACCGGGCACTGGCCCTCCTGGCTCTGACCAGCAAGACCAGAAAGACTTCATCTGGCTATTCGTGCTCCCAGGTACAGGCAAAGCTGGGAAAGCCCCAATCCAGGACGACAGAGAAAGGCATCTTCCAGAAACCTGGGGTATCTGAAGGTCAGAGGTCACCCCACACACAAAGTCCGGGGGTCACTGAGAAGGCTCATTCGAGGCGCCCATTCCGAGACATAAACATAAAAACTCTCAGAACATCACAGTGGTCCCCGGCGGGAGCTGATCAGCAAGTGTGGTCATCCGAAGCTGCTTCATCGTCTTCCACGGACAGGCGACAACGTTCACAGGCACCTCGCCAGGTAAGGGGTCTCCACGTGTTCTCCCAAACAATTTCCAGACCACACGAGCTGCCACGTCTTCGCACAGCGCTTCTCGGAGTCTGTGGATCCAAACGTTTTCCTCTGGACGTTCCCCACAATTGTCCTTGCTACCCTGAATGAATCTAGAGAAGAAGAGCTCAGCCTTGTGCTCCCAGCGCCAGGCGAGCCCTGAATCTAACTGCAAGCCCTATCCCTAAGGCTGACAAGCAATCACAGAGAAACAAAATTCACACACGGCAGCCATCACTGGCCGGAGGAAGTGCACCCATCCTGGAAAATGAACGCCCTGGCTGGGTGTGGTAGCTCACGCCTGTAATCCCAGCATTCTGGGAGGCTGAGGCGGGAGGATCACTTGAGGTCAGGAGTTCAAGACCAGCCTGGGCAACACAGGGGGACCCTGTTTCTGTTGAAAATAAATAAATAAAAATGAATAAAAAATAAAAAGTAAAACTATCTAAAACACAAAATTAAGAGTTAAAAAAATGCCAGCACAGCAAATCAGTACAGGTGGACTCAGGAGGTCAGTGCAAGACTCTGCAGGTAAACAGAATTCTCACCAGACAGGCACTGAGTTACCTGCCACGCGGAAGCATGAAGCTCCTGCCTCTGCACAGGGAAGGGAGGAGGCGCAGCAAGAATCTGCCCCATGCGTCTCTACAGGGACAGGGTCGAGGGGAAAGCCAGAGCCAGAGCCACCCACCCAGAAGACCCAGGAAGGAGGTACCCAGACCAGCCAGCCCCATTGCACCTGCTCCTGGAGAGCCCCCCGGCCCCCTTGGCCTCCTGACAGGCAAGCCCTGCTATGCCCAGGCGTCTGTGTCCCAAATACCCCTTGTGGGCAGGGACCACTGGTCTGTGCTTCTAAAGAGACCAGCACCTCCTACCTTTGAACTGCTGCTGCTGCTTCCCTGGTACTGGGTGGGCTTGTGTGTGCCCCCTGGCTTCTGCCACACTCAGCACCCCTCCAGCCAGCACATTTTGTGCCTTCTGAAGTTCCATGCCTGTGCCAGAATCTAAGCTTCTTGTTTAGTTCTCTGCTGTGTCCCGCAGAACGGTAACTGACACAGTAGGGGTCCCCAAAATGTGCTGAATGGTCAAATGAGAAACAAGGAGAGCCAGTCCAGTCTTCTTGCTCCAGGATCTCAGAGACTCCGGTGGTCCCCAGCTGTGCTGTGCGAGGACGGCCTGAAGGGGTGTGGCAGGGCACCTGACGGAGAGGCCTGATGTCCACAGGGCCGGGAGGCCAGAGGGTCCACGTGGCAGGCACCCCATCTCCTCTCCCTCCCGAGGGCCCCACAGCCACCTGGTGCATTCATCTCCTCAAAGGAGAGCTCGGATGCCCTCCTCGCAACAGCAGCTGCCCACACCTCATGGAAGACCCTGCGTGGGGCCTCCTCCACCCTAACCCACTTTCCCACCACTTGGACAGTCTCTCTCCAGAGCTTTGGCTGCCGGTGACAGGCCAGGGCTGGTGAAGTCTCTGTCTGTGGTGGTACCTTCCCCTGACATGTCCCTTACTCCTCCATCAGGCTCTCTCACCCCTCAGATTTGCTCTCCGACCATCCCACAGTACGGTTCTCTTGGAAGCGTCCATACAGCCTTCCTTCCACTGCTGGCCGCAGGTGCCTGTCTCCCACACGCTTTCCTGGGGCTGACGCCACCTCTACTGCCCCTGTGCCCCCCGGCCTTCCACAGGATGGGACCTGGGCACCTTGCAGTCAAGAAAAGCCAAACCCTCCTCTCACGAAGCCTGCTTTCAGGTCGACGGCTTGATCCTTCTCACAGAAGAGCATCGGCAAAGGGCCAGCCCAGGGTCGCAGCCATCGGGAGGAGGACCGGCGCCTGGAGCCTGTCTGGACACAGAGTGCCACACTCCAGCTGCTCCCGGGGGCCTCTTCCTTCTCCACCCCCATTAAAGGCAGAGTGGCGGACAGGGGGACCCCAAGGTTTAGCTGGGGCTGAGCTGTGCAGGGAGGAGGCGCTGGCCCCGCTAGGGGCAACTGAGGAGAGAAACGGAGCCTTGATTCGACGAACACCGACTACATTCCTGAAACACGCACAACACTCTGCTGATCAACACGATCGCCACGTGGGGCCGGGGGCGACACACAAGATGATTTCCTGCAGCCGCAAGCACTGAGGAGCAACCACAGGCAGAATGACGGGGGACACAGGCGACGCTTGGACCGCAGGACAGAGAAAGCGTTTCTGGGGTGACGCTGGAGGCGAGTGGCGGGGAAGGGGTCAGGATCGCAGAACCGCGCGGTCAGAGGCAAGGCGGGCAGGGGTGGGGAGGGCGGCGAGAGAGACGCAAAGCGGCCGCAGGGAGGGTCTGCCCAGGGTCTCCCCCGCCTACAGCGCCGCCCTCCGCCCTCCGTCAGACCCGGCGTCGGGAGCTCGGTCCGGCCGCTCCCCGGGACCCGGGGGGCGGTGCTGCCACACCCTCGAATCCCCGGCCGCAGCCCCGGACTCCAAGACGGCGGGAGGGCGCTGCCGGGGACCCCCAGGCCAGCGGTGCCGGGACCCCCAGGCCGAGGACACCCTCGCCGCCCCGCAGCCGCCCCCCGCCCCTCACCAGAAGAAGGTGTTGGTGCCGTCGTCGTAGACCTCGGACTCGGTGCTGCGGCGGCCCGCGCCCGGCCCGGTGGCTCGGCCGGCAGACGGCACGTCAGGCGGCTCCTCCAGCGAGGCCTTGCCCGCGGGCACCGGGGACTCGGGCCGCGGACCCCCGGCGTCCCTGCGCTCGCCCCTCCGCATGGCGTTTCGGCCCGGAGCCGCTCCGCCCGGCCCCTCGACCCCACGCACACCGGGTCACCGGCTAGAGGACGCGCCGCCCACAGCGCGAAGAGCGCCGGGAAGGGGTCGCGGCGCTGGCCGGCGGGGTCTCAGGAGAGCGGCGCGGGGCCGGCCAGGAAAGGGTGTGCGGTGCATTGTGGGGCTTGTAGTCCGCGCGGGGCATACTGGGCCTCGTGATCCGGCGTCGCCAGTTGGACGCAGTGCTTGCTGGGAAGGATGCCGCCTGGTTGCCAGGAAACCAGAGCCGAACCGCCCTGCGGCTGAGGTCGCGGGAACCCAGCTGCGGGTGGCGCGGGTCTCGCCAAGGCCGCCAGAGCTTGGAGGTAACCACAGACATCCCCGGCGGCCTGGCCCCAGTCCCTCCACCCCTTCGCCCCTTCCTCGCCGACAGATCCCGGAGCCCAGCCCCGTTCTCCTTTTGGGGCGCTTCTCGATCCTTCACCCCAAGCGATCTGGGTCATTCTTTTCCGCCGCCCGGACTGGAGTGCAATGGCGAGATCTCCGCTCACTGCAACCTCCGCCTCCCGGGTTCAAGCGATTCTCTTGTCTCAGCTTCCCGAGTAGCTGGGATTACAGGTGCCCGCCACCAGGCCCTGCTAATTTTTGTATTTTTAGTAGAGACGGGGTTTCACTATGTTGGCCAGGCTGGTCTCGAATTCCTGACCTTGTGATCTGCCACGTCGGCCTCCCAAAGTGCTGGGATTACAGGCGTGAACCACCGCGCCCGATCTGGGTCATTCTTTCGCTGGATCGCGCGAAATTGGGCGGCGAGAATGGTGCGGACACGCTGGTTTTGGTTGACCCAAATTGTTGACGTGGTACCCCGCAAAAAAATTAGCTCCTGAGCCACTTTGAAAAGCAATGTGGGCCGGGCGCGGTGGCTCAAGCCTGTAATCCCAGCACTTTGGGAGGCCGAGACGGGCGGATCACGAGGTCAAGAGATCGAGACCATCCTGGCTAACACGGCGAAACCCCATCTCTACTAAAAAATACAAAAAACTAGCCGGGCGAGGTGGCGGGCGCCTGTAGTCCCAGCTACTCGGGAGGCTGAGGCAGGAGAATGGCGTAAATCCGGGAGGCGGAGCTTGCAGTGAGCCGAGATCCGGCCACCGCACTCCAGCCTGGGCGACAGAGCGAGACAAAAAAAAAATTAAAAAAAAAGAAAAGCAATGTGGCAGCTCCTCAAACATGGAAACACGTGTCCACGCCAAATTTACACACAGCGCTCATGGCTGCAGCATTTTGATAACAGCCGGCATGTTATTAGCGGTAGAGGAGCGAAGCATGCGCTTCTACAGCACGGCTGGACCTTGAAAACATTATGCTAGGCAGGCCGGGCGCGGCGGCGCACCCCTGTCATCCCAGCATTTTGGGAGGCCGAGGCGGGCAGATCACTTGAGGTGAGGAGTTCGAGACCAGCCTAGGCAAAGTGGTGAAACCCCATCTTTACTAAAAATACAAAAATTAGCCGGGCGTTGTGGCGGGCGCTTGTAATCCCAGCTACTCGGGAAGCTGAGGTGGGAGAATCCCTTGAACCCGGGAGGCGGAGCTTGCAGTGAGCCGAGATTGTGCCACTGCACTCCAGCCTGGGCGACGGAGGGAGACTCCGTCTCAAAAAAAGAAAAGAAAAGAAAAGAAAATATTATGCTAGGTGAAAGAAGCCCGTCACAGGAGACTACGCCTTTTGTGATCTATTTGTATGAAATGTCCAGGAAATGCAAATCCATGAAGACAGAAATTAGATGAGTTTTCACCGGGGGCTGGGGAAGGGGTAATAAGGAGCGACTACAAAGGGTAGCAGGTTCCTTTTGGGGCGATGAAAATGCTGTAAAATTGACCTCGGCTCCTATCTGTGAATGTCCTAAAAACCACTGAACTGTTCGCTAGAAACGAGTTGAACGGGTGAACTGCATGGTATGTGAAGTATATCTCATATCAACTTTATTGAAATATAACTCACATACTAAATACATAAACGTATTTGCGGGGCTCCTGCACAGCCACGCCCAGCAGGGATGGGGCCTGTGACAGGACCTTCACCCCAGCTCCTGACACACAAGGCTGGGCAGTGCGGGACGCGCTGGCCCCAAGAGGCGTGCTGTTGGATCTCCCCAGGCCCTGGCCCTGGCCCCCTGCCCCAGGCCCTGGCGCCGCCCAGCTGGGGTCGGCTGAGTGGCCAGAGCAGCCAGCTCCCGCCCATGCCATCTTTCCAGCAATCACCCGACAGGCCTGGTGCCCTGTGAACCATCCTTCAGGTCCCCTCCCAGACCTCTTCCCATCCCAGCCGGTGGCGCTCACATTCCAGGCGCCTCTCGGTGGTGTTGGGGTCATTTCCTGCGTATGAGTGTTCCCTCAAACTGCACAGAGAGCCCTCCTGCCGTCCCTCCGGGGTGCAGAGGCCGGGGCGGGGAGATGTACCGGCCCCACTGGGGTCCCTGGCCCCAAGGACGCTGCGCGCGAGGCGGCCTCGCAATGACGCGCTGGCCAGTGGGCTCGGGGGCGGGGCCGGGGGCGGGGCCGAGGATGGGGCCTGTGGGCGGGGCCTTGGGACCCGGAGTAGCGTGATCTGGAAGGCGGGGCGCTGCCAGACCGCGCGGCCCCGGGCGCGCAGACCACGTGTTCGTTGCCCATCACTACGGAGCTCTGGCCAAGTGCCAAGTAGAATTCCCAACGCTTTGTAAATGCTAACTATTGTGATCTTTTTTTTTTTTTTTAAACAGAGTCTCATTCTGTCACCCAGGCTGGAGTGCAATGGCACGATCTCGGCTCACTGCAACCTCCGCCTCTCGGGTTCAAGTGATTCTCCTGCCTCAGCCTCCGGAGTAGCTGGGATTAAAGGCGCACCCACCACCATGCCTCTAATTTTTGTATTTTTAGTAGAGACGGGGTTTCACCAAGTTGGCCACGCTGGTCTTGAACTCCTGACCGCAGGGTGATCCGCCCACCTTGGTCTCCCAAAATGCTGGGATTACAGGCGTGAGCCACCACGCCCGGCCAACTATTACGATCTTAACACACCCCTTAGGTTCTATTTTTGACTGTCGCTTAGAGACAAAAAAAGCTAAGACAGAGAAAGGTTGGTGAAAGCTACACCCACCTCTTTCCAGACCCCGGAGCCTCTACTCTGAACCCCTGCACTCTACAGGGAGCTTTCTACCTGCAGTTTTGCACCTGGCGTCTCATATCTGAGTCTCACATTACCCTGTCCCTGTCTTCACCCCAGCTGCATAAGTGCACCCCCCCCCCCCAGGCATGCGTGGACTGGCAGAGTCCATTGCAAGACATGGGCCTGAGAGGCAGGGGTGAGGCCGGAGGTTTGTGGCTCAGGGAGCACCGTGGCTGGTGTTAGGAGGCAGTGGAGCAGCTTGGAGGACTTGGTTCTTTGAAACGCCAGAGCAGCAGAACTGGGGGTCCCCCGCCTGGGGAAGGGTGCACGGGACAGAAGCCTTCTTCAGCTGCGGAGATGCCCACCAGGAGCCTTAAGGCGCTGGAACTTTTAAGAAAATGGTCAATTCCGGCCTTACCCAGGGACAGAGCTGGCCAGAGTCACATTTATGGTAGTAAATAGTGAATGTTGGCGAAATGCTTTCTAAAAATGCCCTTGCAAGGAAGGGAGAGGAAGCCCAGGAATTTCTAAAGTAACAATGCCTGTTATAGTATTTCCCCTGGTGCGGTAAATCCGTAAAGGTGAGTGGATTACAGAAAACTTACCGTGCCACGCGCACACCTGTGCCTGGGAGTTTTCTCCGGCTTGTTGGAGGAAGCGTGCACAGCAGGACTGCTCCCCAAGTCAAGAAGCTGGAACTGGTGGAAATTTAAGGCCCGGAGGTGTTGGGGAGGCAGCAGGGAGACCCAGTTGTCCCTGCAATGAAGACATGAGGGGTTTGGGTCCCCACCCCAATGCCAGCCTGGTGTGGCAGGCAAGGACGGCTTCAGGTGGACCTCAAGGGCAGAGGCCCATCTGGGAGAGGGTCTCCCCTGCAGGGGCCTGAGGCTGGCGGTCACCTGCCAAGCACTGTCAGCCAAGAGGCTGGAGCCAGCAGGATGCTTGAGACCAGCCCGGAGAGAATACAGGGGCAGGGGCTGCCTCTGAGCAGTGCTCTGGACGAGGCATTAGTGTCTGTGGCCATGCCCAGGAGGCTGTGGGGTGGGGGAGGACAGGTCTCTGAGGGGCCCAGAGCAAAGGTAATGACAACTGGTGCTCACACCTGCCCGAGGGATTTCACCTGGGCGCTCCCTGGCCCTCGCCGGCTTTGTCATCTGACCTCTCCACGGGTGGCTGCCATATCCCCCAGTTAAAAGGAGGCTTCAGGGATGGAGGAGCGGGCTCTGCTGCACGTTGGGCTTCAGGGGGAGGCGGTCTGGTGGATGGGGTCTTCTGAAGTGGGAGGAGGAAGGACAGAGGAGCAGGGTCCAGGGTCCACAGAGGAAGAGCAGGAGGCCTGCGGGGCCTTCGACCAAAGTTCTCTGCCAACGCAGGGCAGGGCCAACTGCCAGGACGTCCAGGTCAAACTCTTGCCTCTTAGGAGCTGCATTCAAACCCGGAAGCCAAGAGTCAGGCTGAGTGTGGGGGAAAGAAAGTTTAAAGTAATAGACTTGAATATGGAAATAAAGCAAATTTAATGAGACAGTTTATTAAAGTGTTACGTGTTTGTGTTAGAAAATTTGAAAACAAACATAATGAAGAAAAGCATAATACACCATCCTTCATTGACATTGTTAAGCAAATGTAAATATCAAGTATCAATCTACTCTTCCCA
Source organism: Theropithecus gelada (assembly GCF_003255815.1). Taxonomy (NCBI): domain Eukaryota; kingdom Metazoa; phylum Chordata; class Mammalia; order Primates; family Cercopithecidae; genus Theropithecus; species Theropithecus gelada. The sequence goes on from NC_037682.1 coordinate 122,809, forward strand.
TATTTTAATGCACCTTAGCTTAGTTTAAATAAACATTTTATACATGTTTGTGATAGGAGCATCGAACCACCATGGCACACGTTTACCTGTGTAACAAACCTGCACGTTTTGCACGCGTATCCCAGAACTCAAAGTAAAAGAATATTTAAAAAAATAAATTAATCTCTGCCAAGTGCAGTGGCTCATGCCTGTAATCCCAGCACTTTGGGAGGCCGAGGTGGGCGGATCACCTGAGGCCAGGAGTTTGAGACCAGCCTGGCCAACATGGTGAAACCCCGTCTCTACAAAAGATACAAAATTAGCTGGGTGTGGTGGTACACGCCTGTAGTCCTAGTTACTCAGGAGGCTGAGACAGGAGAATCCCTTGAACCCGGGAGGCGGAGGTTGGGGTGAGCTGAGATCGCGTCACTGCACTCCAGCCTGGGCAACAGAGCAAGACTTCACCTCAAAAAATAAAAAAAAACATAATAAATACATCTATTTTAATCTGCAAAATTTTTTTATACGTTTGTAATCTATGTTTTTTTATTTAACAGTATAACATAAGCATTTTCCTATGTTCTCAAAAACTCTTTGAAAGTATAACTTCTAATGTCTGCTTAATCAGCATATAAATGTGAATACCATGTTTTCGCTGATATTTTCCTATTGTTGAACATTAGTGGTTTACAATTTTTGCTGCAAATGACATATATACGTATTTTCATTACTTTGCATTTTTTTTAGAACAGTTTACAAAAAGTTAGATTAATGGACCAAAGTCTAAACAATTTTAAGGCTCTTAATACGTATTATAGTCGAATTGCCTTCTGAAAGGGCTGTACTGGTTTTCTGTCCAGATAGGACTGGGTGGGGTCCCCCTCCCTCCCCACCCTTCACTGAATGTGAGGGAACTTCCACAACAGGTGAGGCCCGCGGCCAGTGCAGCCACCTCGGTGAGCTCTCTCCCCTGAGGCTGGACGAGCTGGCCTTGCAGTCAGGACTCTGGGAGTGACTGAGGATTTCTCAGGTGATGCCCACGGAAGGTGTGGGGGGAGGAGGAACAGTTTCTGCAATGAAACTCGGAATGCTGAAAAAGTCATTGAAAAAGAGCACAGCAGCTGTGTGGACAGCTGAAGTGATGCCTGAGTAACTCACACGACCTGCCAGCAGATTGCTTTAGCACAATGACAACGTGAGCACAGAGAATCCTGGGCAGGCTGAGCTGGGGACTGGGGAGCCACACCCGTCACGGACAGTGTAGGAGCTGGGCACGTGGATCTTGGGTGTAAGTTCCTCCCATGCTCAACAAGCCTTGCAGATTCTGTTTCTGAACTAGATCGAACTTGGCAGCTGTGACTCTCTGGTGAGACTACTGGATGGTCCGTCTCCTGCTTACCCTGCTTTCTTCCATGGGAAAAGAGCTCACATGCCCCAGGCTTCCTTGCCGTAGAGTGTGGTCATGTGACGAAGGGTGCCTCCTTCACCCTTTCCTCTTCCCACTGGCTGGAATGTGGATGAGGTGACCGGAGCTTGAGCAGCCGTTTTGGACCAGGTGATGGGACCGTATGTTTAAGGCGGCACAGCAACAAGCTAAAGGCATTCTGGGTCTCTGATGACTGTAGTGCGGCCATGCGAGTCCAGGACTAGCCAACTCCAGACTTTTGTTTTGTTTTAAAGACAGTCTTACTCTGTCACCCAGGCTAGAGTGCAATGGTGTGATCTCAGCTCACCACAACCTCTGCCTCCCAGGTTCAAGCGATTCTCCTGCCTCAGCCTCCTGAGTAGCTGGGATTACAGGCGTACACTACCATACCTGGCTAATTTTTGTATTTTTAGTAGAGACAGGGTCTCACCATGTTGGCCAGGCTGGCCTCGAACTCCTGACCTCAGGTGATCCACCCGCCTCGGCCTCCCGAAGTGCTGGGATTACAGGTGTGAGCCACCGCGCCCGGCCAACTCCAGATTTCACTTACAGGAGAAATACACAGCTTGTCGAAGCCACCACCATTCTGCACACAAATCTTAATGTGTCCCATTTGGATTTGCTCCATCTGAGTTCACAGGTCCTCGGCCACCACTTCACTCCCTTGTCTTTGCCAAAGTGGTAAAGCTGTGGTCTCTGCTGCTGTCCCAGCCTGTCAGGAGGACCCCCAAGGATAAATATGGGTGGGGCCATGTTAACCCTTGGGGAAACCGGAGCCAACTGTCAGCCCTGGGCCTGAACCACAGTAGAGGGCTGCTGGGCTTGCCGGGGGGTGCTCTGGCCCCAGCGGGCCTGGTGCTGTTCGGTGTGACAGCGTCGGCCTACAGAGCCCTGTCCCTGCTTCCCAGCTTCCCAGCAGCTTTCAGAAGCGGACTCCTCGCCACACACACTGCAGACAATGCCTGCCAGCCCACAGCCTGGGCCCCCACTCCCTGCATCCCCTCCATCCTCGGGGCACTCCACTGGACGGTCACTCTCAGGACACCCAGAGTCTGCCCAGCTGCCGCCCTCAGCCCAGGCTGCACAGAACGTGCTCAGGGCCTGGGAATGTGGGGTGGGGGACTCCTCCTCCGTTGTCTACACAGCCTGGGGCCAGCCACGTGTCCCCAAGACTCCAAGGACTCCCCAGCTGGGGCCCAGAAAGCAGGGACTCGGTGGGAGAAGACAGTTTCTTTGTGAGTCTGTCTCGTCCTTAGTCCTCCTTGCCCCCGTTTCTCCTCTAAGGGAATCAACACTGGACCTGTGGGGTGGGGAGGCCGTGGCCTGGGGTGGGATGCTTTTGGAGGGAACATGGGGATGTGTGAGCAGGGGTGAGAGAGGCAAGGCAAGTGGGGGTGTTGGTGCCAGCTCTGTCAGGGGCTCTGTGCCGTCCTGCTTCCCCCTAGGACCAGGTGTCATGAGCTCCATCTCACAGTGGAAACCCCCTTCTCAGGAACCCTAGCCTAGGAGTCCCCCACCTGCCCCTCCGGCCCCTGACCTGCCATCTGGGCTCCAGGAAGGTGTCGCAGGCCCCAGGGGCTGGGGGACTCTCCTGGCCCGGACGCCAGCTCCTCCCCGACTACACCCAGGCGCAGAGGCTGCGGGACGCCGGAGGAGGAGGAGGGAGGGGCGAACCCCACGCGGAAGTCAGGTAGGAGCGCCCGCCACTGGCAGCTGCTCTCCTGGCTGCCAAACCCCGGCCGGAACTGCAGCCGCAGCCAGCATGCAGGTGAGTTCTGCGCTCAAAAGGGTCCACACCTGCGTGCCCCCAGCCACACCCACACCTGGGCCACCCGGCCCCAGCCACCGGCCACCAGCCCCACCAGGAAGGCGCCTGTGTCCCTGCAGGCTGCCAGGTATGGTGAGGGTGAGAGCCCGGCTCAGCTAAGCTGCCTGCTGGACCCCTGGGGCACGCTGGGGGTTGGAAGTGCTGGAGGAGGGCAGTGCTCCTCCCTCCAGCTCGGGATTCTGAGGACACCAGGGCTGGGCTCTTAGCAAGTGTGTGGGACCGGGAACCTTTACCAGAGTCCTCAATATGAGATGGAGCAGGCAAGTCCACCGGGGCTGGGGCTGCTGGTGAGGACCCCAGACGTTGCAGCTGGTCCCTAAGGGGGAGGGGCCGTGGGCTCCAGGCGGGCTGCCCCAGAGTTGGGAGCTGCAGAGTGGCCGGCGGGCTGTGGGCTCTCTGCTCCCCAAGGAGCCCTCCCCAGGCACAGGTGGGGCCGATTGCTGCAGCTGGATTCCGATTCTGGGGGTGGGGGTCCAGAGCAGAAGGGGGCGCGGTGCAGGAGAACACACAGGAAGACATCCTTTCTCCCCTCTGCCAGTGAAGAGGTCACCCGGGGCCAGGGGCCAACACCTGGGCGGGTCAGCACCTGGTCGGCCCAGGGAGGAGGCAGTGGTGAGGTGCAGAGTGAAACCAGACTCTCTCTCGGCCTGCCAGGGCCTCCACCCGTGGGCTGCACAGGCGGCCTCTTGCTTCACCTCTGCCCAGGGCTCTCCTCCGCCCTCCACATCCAGCTCCGACACCCTGGCTGCTCAGCCCAGCACCTGATGCCCCTTGACCTGAGCTCAGGGTCCCCACTGCCAGCCCCTTCCTCCCATGCTGGGGGTGGAGGAGAGACTTGGGGCTGGCCAGGGATTGGGTTGGGAGAGGCAGCACCTGGTTTGCCAGAAGTGAGAGCATCAGTCCTTCAAAAAGGACAGTTATAGCCGGGCCTGGTGGCATGTGCCTGCAGTCCCAGCTACTCTGGAGGCTGAGGCAGGAGGACTGCTCGAACCCGGGCCTGGTGGCACATGCCTGCAGTCCCAGCTACTCTGGAGGCTGAGGCAGGAGGACTGCTCGAACCCGGGCGTGGTGGCGTGTGCCTGCAGTCCCACTTGGGAAGCTGAGGCAGGAGGACTGCTCGAGCCTGGGAGTTCTGGGCTGTAGTGTGTTAGGCTGTTTGGGTGTCTGCACTGAGTTCAGCATCAATATGGTGACCTCCCAGGAGCAGGGGACCACCAAGTTGCCTAAGGAGGGGTGAACCGGTCCGGGTCGGAAACGGAGCAGGTCCAAACTCCCGTGGTGATCAAAAAGGACAGTTGCAGACACAGGGAGGACTTGGTAGTCCCAGCTCCAGGCTGGATCTGAGCGTGCCTTTCCTCTGCTCTAACCCCTTCCATGGCTCCCCACTGTCCCCTGCTGAAGTCCAAGCTCTCCAGTTGGCCAAGCAGCCCTCCCTGATTGGCTTCTGCCAACCTCCAGCCTCCCCTCTGGCAGCTCCCTTCTTGTCCTTTATGCTTCTGCAAAGCTTAGGTGCCAAGGACTGAGTCCCTGGACTCAGTTTCCATAGGTGCTGAGTGCTGAGTCACCAGGAGTAGTAGCTACCAAGTCCTCCTTGGAGGTGCTGAGTGCTGAGTCCCTGGGAGGTGCTGACTGCTGAGTCCCAGATACCAACTGCACCCTGATTCTCAGGGCCTGCCCACACATGTTCTTTCTCCCAGGAATTCTGCTCCCATTTTCTCACCTTCTGCCAACCTCTTACCCTACAATGCCAAGCTCCATGCCTCCTCACCTGCCAAGTAGGCCCCTGCCCCTGCGTCCACGAACGCCATGCACTGCCTGGGAGGGCTGCATGCAGGTCACTCCGTCAGTGTCTGGGGATGGACGGGCACATGGATGGGTGAACTGACAGATGACAGACTGGGCAGCTGGGTGGGCGGACAACTGGCTTCAGGGCCTCCAAGGGAAGGTTTGCTCAGAGGATGCGTAGGCTGGGCAGAGGCTGGGCACTCTGGCTCACAAGGTGGGCCTCTGTGTGCTTGGGACTGCGGTGGGCGCAGGAGGGGACCCTCCGTGGATGACGAAACTAAAGTTCTCAAGGGCCAGATTCCCAGAGGGCTCAGGGCGCTGGCCAAGAGGCCTGACGTGACCTCAGGAGGAGATGAGGCCCAAACACCTTCCCATGCACACCTGGGGGGACGTGCGTCACGGGACCCCTGGCCAGGCCTCTCAAGAGCGGGGTGGGGTCATATCTACACAGCCATCTCCTCTGCCTGACCCCAACCTGGAGGCTGGACTGGGAAGAGGAAGGATGGGCAGGACCCCCAGCTCCGTCCTCACACTCCAGCCCTTGGAAGGGAGGGTCTCCTGCGGGCTACAGTGTCTCTAGAAGCTTCCTCATTGGGAGCCGGGGGCTTGCCCACTGGATGCTGGCCTATGCCCACAATGAGGGTGCCAGGGGCCCCCCACCAACTCCTTGGGGCCCTGGGTTACTGGGTGTGTCGCCTGCGAGGGCTGTGGGGCAGGAAGGACGGGGAGGACAGTGTGTGGCTCTGTCCACCTTCTTCCTGTGTCTGCAAACCGCTCAGGTGACTCTGGGGGCTGGGGTGAGGGCACCCTGTTGTACAGATGAGGAAACTGAGGCCTGGGGCGTCTCGGTGGTGTCAGAGCCACGGCCTGGCCGGCTGTCCACCCAGAGCTGGCCTCCCTCTCTGGGTTTGCAGACGGCAAGGCTGGCTGAAGCTTCAGAGGTTCCAAGACTGAGTGTGTAGGGCCAGCCCCGGTCCCTGCCTTGGGAGCTGGGAGCCTGTGGGCCCACACACAGCTTCCTGGAGGTGCAGCCCATGGACTGGGGACATGGGGGTCCCAGACCTCTCACTGTGGATAAACCTCTCAAACAGTCTGCTTGGGTGGAAGTAGAGGTGACTTCAGGTGGTCCAGCCCCCACCTGTGAAGACCCCGAGGGCAGTGTGGAGAAGCCAGGCTCCCGTGGCTCCATAAACACAGGCCCTGGAAATGGAAGGACAGATGGACGGCCCAGTCCTGGAGGCTGGTGGCTGCGGCCCCGGGGATGGGCCGGTGGGTGTGGTTCCGTAAACACTGGCCCTGGAGATGGATGGACAGATGGACGGCAGATCCTGGAGGCCGGTGGGCCCAGAGTTCCGCAGCAGAGTCTCAGAGCCTGAGGCCTGTCTGGCTGTGTGTGCTGGGGGGCCCCACCTGTCTGGCTGTTGGGGGGGCTCCAACTGGCAGCCCTAGTGCTTCTGCCTGGTCTAATGGAGCAGCTAAAGGCAGCCAGGGGCTGGCACGCCCCACGTATGCGTGTAGCTCTGCCCCGGGTGGAGAGCTCCCTGTCAGCCCACGTCAGTGATGAGGGCTCCACACCCCACTCCCTGGGGTAGGCTGATTCGGCTGTTTCCAGAGGCGTGGGGTCATCACCCCAGGGCTGCATGATGTCTTTGGTGGGGAAGAGGTTTCTGTGCCTCATTTCTGGGGTGAAGGATGACTTCCCACCCTGACCTTTGAGAGTGATCCCCAAGGACAGTCCCTTCTCCCAGGCTTCTCTGAAAGTCCTGCCTAGCCTGGGGTCCCTGCCTCGTCCCTTCCTTCTCAGGGGTCTGGGCTCATCCTGCCTGCTTTCAGCTTTGGGCCCAGGCTGATGGGAGGGGGTCTCTAATTTCAGCGTCTGCCAGAGGAGCTGGGGTTCTGGGCAGAGGAGGGACCCTCATCCTGGGTCTGAAGCCAGGCATGTGAGGGGCCATTCCCCCACAAACCCCACTGACACACTTCCCGGGCTCCTACGGAGGCAAGCCACAGAGCCAGAGCTGTGACGCCCACGTCCCCCAGGGCCACCAGTCCCCTCGGGCGAGGCTGCCCTCTGCACTGAGACAGAGGTGCCTCTCCCGCCTGGGCAGGTGGCACGCCCTTCCCTGCATATCTGTCCGAGGATGGAGGTTTCTCCTCTGACCCAGGACGGGGGAGAAGTTTCAGTGTGGCATGCCACACCTGAGCGCAGGTATCTGTCCGTGGGCTGTTGGGAAGGCCAGGCAGGGAGTCAGAGGAAGGGCTGATTGAGGCAGGAAGAACTGCTGCTCTAGGACGGGGCAGAAGAGCCAGGTGAGCCCCGTGGGCCAACTAGGGCAAGAACCTCCCCACCCAGGGAGGCTGCAGTATGGCGCTGGGCGCTGAGATGGTGTCTGCGCAGCCCATCTCCCCGTGACCGGGGCGTCGGAGGCCTCAGAGCAGCGCTCCCCAAACTTTTCGGCACCAGGGACCGGTTTCACAGAAGACAGTTTTTCCACAGCTGTGGGTGTGGTGGGATGGTTTTGAGATGAAACTGTCTCACCTCAGATCATCAGGCACTGGATTCTCATAAGGAGCAGCTGAGATCCCTGCATGTGCAGCTCCCAGCAGGGCTCTCGCTCCTGCGAGAGTCTGATGCCGCCGGTGATCTGACGGGAGGCGCAGCCCAGGCGGGAACGGGAACGCTCACCCCCTGCTCACCCCTGCTCATTCACTGCTCACCCCGCTCTCACCTCCTGCTCACCCCCCTACTCACCCCTGCTCACCCCCTACTCACCCCCTGCTCACCTCCTGCTCTCCTCGGTTCCTGACTGGCCGAGGACTGATACTAGCTGTGGACCAATCCCCTGCCTGAGAGCCTCCCATTCTGGGGTTGGTTGGATGCATTTCCTGGCTTCTGTGGTTGAGACACTAGAGAGAATGGGGAGACCTGTCCCGGAACCAGTAGCTCCTGGTGTGTGTGTGGGGGGTGGGGGCTGGAGGGCAGACCTTGACTAGGGTTACAGACTTAGCGAAACAAAATAAGAGACAGGGCCAGGCGCGGTGGCTCACGCCTGTAATCCCAGCACATTGGGAGGCCAAGGTGGGCGGATCACCTGAGGTCGGAAGTTCGAGACCAGCCTGGCCAACATGGAGAAACCCTGTCTCTACTAAAAATACAAAATTAGCCGGGTGCAGTGGTGGGTGCCTGTCATCCCAGCTACTCGGGAGGTTGAAGCAGGAGAATCGCTTGAACCCGGGAGGCGGAGGTTGCGGTGAGCCGAGATCATACCGCTGCACTCCAGCCTGGGCAACAAGAGGAAAACTCGGTCTCAAAAAAAAAGGAAAAGAAGAAAAAAAAAAAAGAAACAGACACCCAGTCAAGCTGAATGTCAGATAAACAACATTTTTAGTGTAGGCGTGTCCCATGCAATCACTGGGGCATCTATCCTATCCTACCCTACCCTACCCTACCCTATCTATACTACATCCTTCTGTTGTTTATCTGGAAATGAAGTGTGACTGGGTGGCCTCTGTTTTACCCGGCAGCCCTCAAGGGCCAACAGGCTCAAGCAGTCAAGTGAGACTTTCCGGAGGAGGCAGGTCTTGAGCTTGGCGAGGATGCAGCAGGGAGACGGGAGGGACTCAGGTGCAGGGACCGGGTGTGATGCAGCCAGAGGGGACTGCCTCAGTAATTAACAAATATCAGGCGGACGCTCTGAGGCCCTGCAAATTCCCCTCCTCCGGAAGGTTCTGGCCCCAGACTCTCATGTCCCTGTGTCTGCTGGGATGTGCCTGTGGCAGTCACCCCGCGGGAGCCCCGTGCACTGTGCCCTGCAGGCACTCACCTCGCCTGCTGCAGGACCCTCCCTGTGTGAGGATGGCATGGTGTCCATCCGTCTGCCCAGCCCCCGGGACCTCACGTGAAACGGGGCCGCTGTGAGTGCCCTTGTCTGCACCTCCAGGGGTGGACGGGCTGGGCCAGGAGCTGGGAGCGTTCGATTTTAAACACAGTCCAACAGGTTTCCAAACCCGTGCTCTGATATGCACAGCACTGGGAGTGTGCAGGGGTGCCTGTGGCTTCTCCCGCGCATCGGCGTCTCCTGGTCCTCTGACCTGCGTTTCCCTGGCTGTTCTGGCGTTCCCGTCGCCTCCCCTGTCGGCTGCTCACCATGCTCCTCTTCCGTACAATCCCGCTGGCCTCTGTGGGCTGCATCTTCCCTTTTGCATTTGCAGGAACCCTCACGTGCTTCCGTCTCCACAGTCTTGTCGGTTGTTTGCAGGAGGTCCTGGCCCTCTGGCCTGTCACCCGCCTACAGCCAACTCTTTGGGACTCTGCTGTTCTCACTGTGGGGAAGGACGGTGTGTGACTATGTGGTCTGACGCAGGGACCCGCCAGTGAGGGGCCTCTTGCCCCCAATCACATCCTCCTATCCCTTTCTCTGCCCCCAAACCCCCAGGGCAAAGACAGCCTCCGGATCCTGGTGGAGCCCGAAGGGGACAGCTTCCCGCTGATGGAGATCGGCACCTGTGAGGTGGGTGTCCGTGGGCCCCTCCCAGGCCCCCCCTGGCCCTGTCCTGCCCCTTCACCTGCACCTGGCCCGGTGCCTCCTCCCTGCAGGCCGAGGCCTCTGAGCAGTGGGAATATGTCCTCGTGGCCCATCATCACACCCAGGGAGACCCCCGGCAAGAGCAGTTCCTGGAGGAGCTCAGGAGAAAGGGCTTCCGCACCAAGGTGGGCTGGTGCCCAGCGAGGGGCAGGGGGCGTGGGGCTGGTCACGGGAGCACGGAGGGTCAGGCTTGGAGGCTGTCTCCTGGGCTGGAGGACTGGGGAGAAGCAGGGGCGTGAGAAGCGAGGAGGCTCCGTGGTCTGGGCCCGGGCTGCAGAGGTAGGGAAGGTTCGGAGGTGGAATAGAGGGTCCCGTGTGCTCCCCACCCTCAGAGGATACAGGACCAGAAACGGGTCTTCTTTGGGATCCGTGCTGACAACAGCATCTTCGACCTGTACCGCACCCTCCTCCTGGAGCCCGAGGGGCCTGCCCCCCACGCCGAGCTGGCCGCTCCGACCCCCATCCCGGTCACCACGAGGTGAGAGGCTGCACCCAGAGCTGCGGCCAGGAGGATCCCTTGCCACCCATGTGCTTGGTCCAGACCGGGCAGGAGACAGTGCCAGGCTCCGGGCATCGCCAAGGCAGGACAGCCACGTGGTCTCAGGGCAGGGGCCACAGGTGTGAGACCCACTGGCCGTGTGAGCCTCAGCTTCCCCATCCCAATAAAGGATCATGGAGGTTCTCACCTCTCAGAGCGTTCTGAGGGCCCCGTGTGGCTGCCTGCGTTCCTGGGGACAGAGCCAGCCTTAGGGGGTGGGCGGCGTTTGCAGAGGCCCAGTGGCCCCTCCTGGACCAAGGCCAGTGTCTCTTGAAGACCCCTCGTCTCCAGGTCTGATGCCCCTTCCTGGACACTGTCCCTGGCCTCCCAGGCACAGACCCAGAGGCCCGGCAGGGACAGCCTCCTCACTCCCTTAGGCCCTGCTTCTCCCCAGTCCTCCAGCCCAGGAGGGAGCCTCCAAGCCTGGCCCTCCATGCCCCCATGACCTGCCCAGCCCCATCCAGGCCCCGCAGGGCTCAGCCAGAGCCTGCTTTGTGGACCGGCCAAGGACACTCCTGGCATTGGTCGCGAGGCAGTGGAGGGGGCAGTGGAGGGCATCTGTGAACATCCGTGAACAGAGAGCTGTGGGTCTTCGGGGGTCGCGAGGGGGCATCAAAGGAGGGGAGGTGGCTTGAGGGGGCGCGTGCCTGCGACGTGCCCTGGGGTGTCCAGGAGCCATGTCTCTAGGCACAGGGGGAGGCTCAGAGCCCGGCTCTGCCGTCGGACACCTGGTTGTGCTGCTTCGTGGCTGTGTGGCCTCGGGACATTCCCTTTCCTGAGCCGCAGTCTCTGCACAGGCAGAACAGAACAGCTCCCAGGGTATAAGGAGGGTGTGTGCAGATAAAGGCCGGGGTGTGCTCTGGACACAAGGGGCCTGCAGATGGGAGGTGTGGTTGGAGGTGGGGGCTGTGGTCTGGGATTCTGGGAGGGACGGGCTGGGAGGAGAGGAAGCCCCCAGCCCAGCCTCATCCTGGATGCCTTGGGGCAGGTCAGGCCCTGGGAGCACTTTAAGGAGGGTGCAGGGGGAGCTCCCGGATGGGTTGTGGATTCTGAGTTCCGGTCAGGGCTGGCAGGCTGGGGGCTCCGCCAGGACAGGGAGGGGCCTGGGCCTGGCCAGACCAGAGGGCAGGTCGAGACCTGGAGGCAGGGTCCACTGTGGTCACACGGGCCCACCCTGCTCTGGCTCTTGAATCTCAGAATCCGAATTGTGAACTTCGTTGTCATGAAGACCAAGACCTCGGCTGGCGGTGAGGGCAGGGCTGGGGCACCGACGGGGCGCCGTGGGCAGCCTCCCCCCAGCACCTCACTCCCCCTGACTCGTGAGCCCCTGTGACCCACAGAGACCTTCGAGGATCTGGAAAAGGACGGGGTCTTCGAGGCCAAGTTCCCCCTGCACAAGGTGAGGAGTGGGCAGCCGGGAGAGGGCCTTGGGGTGGGACCCTGGGATGGGGGCTCTCATTTCCTGTCACCCGAGCCAGGGGGAGGGACACCTGAAGAAGACGTGGGCAGGCTGGAGACACATGTTCCGCAAGCAGCCAGTTGACGAGATCAGGTAACGCTGGCCAAAGAGATCACAGGAACCCCACGGATGCCCCCAGATACCCACGGGAGCCCCCACAGCCCCGCAGGCTAACCCACACACACCACCCGGAAGTTGCCACCCCCGTGGATGCCTCCACACCACCACAGCTGCCCTCACCCCTGTAGACGCCCCCACACACCACCCAGAAGATGCCCCCACACTGCCCACACCCCCACAGATGCCCCCATGCCCACAGACGTGCTCCCCATTCAGACTCACTGATGCCACCAAAGGAGAGACCCGCCTCCCCCACCCCTGTCCCTCCCCAACCGCCGCCTCCCCCCACCCCGTCCCTCCCACCCCCACTGCCTCCCCCCACCCTCGTCCCACCTCTACGCCCCCTCCCACCCCCGTCCCTCCCCCACCGCCCCTCCCACCCCCGTCCCTCCCCCACCGCCCCCTGACAGCCACGTGCCCAGCGGAGTGGGCCTTGACTGCTGCTGCCTGCAGGAACTACTTTGGGGAAAAGGTGGCCCTGTACTTCGCCTGGCTGGGCTGGTACAACTACATGCTGGTGCCGGCCGCCCTGACAGGCCTCTTGGTCTTTCTGAGCGGATTCTCGCTGTTTGATGCCAGCCAGATCAGGTGGGCTGCAGCAGGGGCCGGGCGTGGGGGTCCGGGCTGAGCCCTGCTGCCAGGAGGAGCTGGCCCCAGCCTCATCCCTGCCCCTTCAGCAAGGAGATCTGTGAGGCCCACGACATCCTCATGTGTCCCCTCGGCGACTACAGCCGCAGGTACCAGCGGCTCTCGGAAACCTGCACTTTCGCCAAGGTTTGTCACCTCTGGGTCCACCCCAGGGCCTGCGGAAGATGGGCACAGTGCACCCACCCGGAGGTGGGGAGGCCAAGGCCTGGAGCCCTGCAGAGCTGCTCAGTTTCCCCACAGGGCTGAGGGGGAGGCCCAGCCCCAGCCCCCCCCCCCCCCCCCCCCCCCCCCCCCCCCCCCCCCCCCCCCCC
>NC_037682.1:135885-139991 GCF_003255815.1 Theropithecus gelada
CCCCCCTCCCCGGCTCACGCCCCCCTCCCCGGCTCACCCGTCTCCTCTCCGGCCCACCCATCACCCCCCCAGCTCACTCACCTCTTTGACAATGACGGCACGGTGGTGTTCGCCATCTTCATGGCTCTCTGGGGTGAGTTGCTGCGGGACGCCTCTGCAGGGCCGGGGGAAGTGCCAGCCTGAGCTCCAAGGTCCACTCGGCGTAGCGCAGTGATGCCCCTCCTTGCCCCCGCCACAGCCACGGTGTTCCTGGAGATCTGGAAGCGGCAGCGTGCCCGCGTGGTCCTGCACTGGGACCTGTACACGTGGGACGAAGACCAGGTGAGGTGGAGCTGGCAGCACAGCTGAAGCGGACCTGGGCACAGGCTGTGGCCGCCTGGTGCCCTGCACGGCCTACATATGCCTGTCGTGTTTGGGGCGTGTGTCCCGTGTCTGTCTCTCCACGTGTGGGGCGTGTGTCCTGTCTGTTCACCTGTGAGGCGTGTCCCCGTGTCCATCTCCCCACGTGTGGGACGTGTGTCCCGTCTGTCCCCTGTGAGGCGTGTCCCTGTGCCCGTGTCCCCATGTGTGGGGCGTGTGTCCTATCTGTCCCGTGAGGCGTGTCCCTGTGTCTGTGTCCCCACGTGTGGGGCGTGTGTCCCGTCTGTCCACCTGTGAGGCGTGTCCCTGTGCCCGTGTCCCCACGTGTGGGGCGTGTGTCCCGTCTGTCCACCTGTGAGGCGTGTCCCTGTGCCCGTGTCCCCACGTGTGGGGCGTGTGTCCCGTCTGTCCACCTGTGAGGGATGTCCCTGTGCCCGTGTCCCCATGTGTGGAGCGTGTGTCCCGTCTGTCCACCTGTGAGGCGTGTCGCGTGTCCCGTGTCCGAGGCTTGTCTGGTGCTCTCCCCAGGAGGAAATGGCACTTCAGCTCATTAACTGCCCTGACTACAAGCTCCGGCCACACCAGCACTCCTACCTGCGCAGCACCGTCATCCTCATCCTGTCCCTGATCATGGTATTCGGGGGACACCGTGGTGGGGCTGGAGACTCGGGCTGCGCACCTGCCCTGGCCCCCACCCACCACAGCCGTCCCGCAGATCTGCCTCATGATCGGCATGGCCCACATCCTGGTGGTCTACCGCGTCCTGGCCTCTGCACTCTTCAGCAGCTCGGCCCTGCCCTTCCTGGAGGATCAGGTGACCACGGCAGTGGTGGTGACCGGAGCCCTGGTGCACTATGTGACCATCAGCATCATGACCAAGGTGGGGCCGGGAGCGGGGCAGGCGCGAGCTGGGGGGTCTGCCGTGGCCCCAGTGAGCCCATTCGGTGCCCTCCTCCGCAGATCAACAAGTACGTGGCCCTGAAGCTTTGTGACTTCGGTGAGAGGACGACCCCAGGCCCTCTTGGGGGACCCGGTGGGAGGACTCAGGGCTGGGCCTTGGAGCTGTGGTCAGAGAGCAAGGGAGGGGGCCCTTCCTGCTGCCCCAGGGCCTCTCCCATGAGCAGGGAGAGAGGTAAGGGCCCATTCCGTTCCAGAGATGCCCAGGACCCACTCGGAGCGAGAGAGCAGGTTCACCATCCGCTTCTTCACGTTGCAGTTCTTCACCCATTTCTCATCTCTCATCTATATCGCCTTCATCCTGGGCAGGTAGGGCCGGCGCCAGGCTGCCTCCAACCCAACTCACGAGGGCTTGTTCCACCGCCTTTAAAGTGGCAATATCCATTCTTTTAATTTTAAAAATAATTTCTGCTGAGAGCAAGTGGAAATCCAACCTAGAGACACGTGAACAAAGCCTGCAGTGAGCCCAGCTTGTAAATTCCAGGCCCTGAGGTCCATCAAGACAGTCTGGTGGCCTCCCAGGCTGCTTCATGCATTTGCAGGCACGTAACAGCACTGGCAGAAATGGCTTGTCCTGGGAATAACGGCACCTGCTCTTTATGCTGGAAATGCACTCGGTGCCTGTCCACGCATCCTCATATGCATGAGAGAGCCAGGGTCTCGCTGCCGCCAGGCTGGTGTCCAGTGGCACAATGTTGGCTGACTGTATGGTAGTCTTGACCTCCTGGATCTCATGAGTAGCTGGGATTACAGGTGCCCACCACCACACCCAGCTAATTTTAATAATTTTTGTGGAAATGGGGTCTCACCGTGTTACCCAGTCTGGTCTGGAATTCCTGGGCTCAGGCGATCGTCCCGCCTCAGTCTCGGTATTAGGATTTCAGGCGTGAGCCACTGCACCTGGCCAAAAGAAGGTGCACATTGATTGCGGAGCCAGAAAGGTTCATTTCACTAATTAGGAAGGTGAGGTGAGAGGGACGCTGGCTGCAGCTGTACTTTTTTTTTTTTGAGATGGAGTCTCACTCTGTCACCCAGGCTGGAGTGCAGTGGCGCAATCTCGGCTCACTGCAACCTCTGCTTCCTGGGTTCAAGCAACTCTCCTGCCTCAGACTCCCGAGTAGCTGAGACCACAGACGCCCACCACCACGCCTGGCTAATTTTTGTATTTTTTGTAGAGATGGAGTTTCACCGTGTTGGCCAGGCTGGTCTTGAGCTCCTGACCTCAGGTGACCCACCTGCCTTGGCCTCCCTAAGTGCTGGGATGACAGGTGTCAGCCACCACGCCTGGCCCCGTAGATGTTGGTTCTTGACCTCCATCCGTCTTGGGAAAGGCGTGCACCATGGCTTGCTGTGGGCCATGTATCTCCTGGTGGACCTCTCACTCTGGAAGTTCCTGGGGGTGAACCCTGGTCTCCTGTCTGCAGGCAGGAGGACGCTGTCTATGTGCTGGGGCTGGGGCTGGGGTTGGGGAGGACACTGTGGCGCCTCAGTGTCAATTGGTCCAACCCTGTGTGCTGAGTCCTTGGTTGTTGAAAACCCTAGTGAGCTTCTAGTCCTCCTGAGGGGGCTTTGTGGTCAGGTAGGAGGCCCAGGGACCTTCCAGCTGCGGCTGCATTCTCCGACTCAGTGCCCCCAAGCCACCAGGGTAGCCAAGTCCTGAGGCTTCCTGGGGCTCCCGGCAGGGCTGGATTGCTTCCTGAGTGTCTCCCCTGAAAGCCTGATGTCTTGAGTGGACTGCAGGCCTCTCCAGTTCCCTTCTACCCATAAGGTGATACCTGATAGTGGGTGTCAGCAGCCTGTCATTTTATTTTATTTATTTACTTTTCGAGACAGTATCTTGATCCATTGCCCCAGGCTGGAGTACAGTGGTACAATCACTACAGCCTCAAACTCCTGGTTCAAGCGATCCCCCTGCCTCAGCCTCCTGAATAGCTGGGACTACAGGCATGTGCCACCATGCCTGGCTAATGTTTTATATTTTTTGTAGAGACGGGGTTTTGTCATGTTGCCCAGGCTGGTCTCGAACTCCTGGGTTCAAGCAATCCTCCTGCCTCGGCCTCCCCACGTGCTGAGATGACAGGTGTGAGCCTCTGTGCCTGCAGTCGCCAGTTTAATTGTGACTTGGGAGTGTGCGTTTACATTAACATAGATCCTGCTAAAGAGACCTCCAGAAAGGCCGTGTCAGCAACAAAGTCACCCACAGTGTGCGAAACGTTCCATCCTGAGCCAACGGGCAAAGTCTTTTCATTTTTTAAATGTGCCTTTAAAAAAATATTGGTGAGGGGCCGGGCATGGTGGCTCAGGCCTGTCATCCCAGTATTGTCGGAGGCCGAGGTGGGCGGATCACGAGGTCAGGAGATCAAGACCATCCTAGCTAACACGGCGAAACCCTGTCTCTACCAGGGATACAAAAAATTAGCCGGGTGTGGTGGCGGGTGCCTGTAGTCCCAGCTACTGGGGAGACTGAGGCAGGAGAATGGCATGAACCTGGGAGGCGGAGCTTGCAGCGAGCTGAGATCGCACCACTGCACTCCAGCCTGGGTGACAATGTGAGACTCAGTCTCAAAAAAACCCAAAAAACCAAAAAACTATTGGTGAGGTTTAGCATCTTTCCAGATATTTATTGACCATTGTGTTTTTTTCCTACGATTGACTGTTCATATTATCTAAGCATTTTTGTTATCGTAGCACCAAGGCCAAGTTTGTTTGTTTGTTTGTTTGTTTCTTTCTTTCTTTCTTTCTTAACTGTCAGTTTCTTTTTTTTTTTTTTTTTTTTTTTTTTTTTTTTT
>NC_037682.1:140083-189210 GCF_003255815.1 Theropithecus gelada
GGATCTCAGCTCACTGCAAGCTCCGCCTCCTGGGTTCACGCCATTCTCCTGCCTCAGCCTCCCGAGTAGCTGGGACTACAGGCGCCCGCCACCGCGCCCGGCTAGTTTTTTGTATTTCTTAGTAGAGACGGGGTTTCACCGTGTTAGCCAGGATGGTCTCGATCTCCTGACCTCGTGATCCACCCGTCTCGGCCTCCCAAAGTGCTGGGATTACAGGCTTGAGCCACCGCGCCCGGCCAACTGTCAGTTTCTTAAAATCATGGTATGGTTTAGTTTGCGTCATATTTATAACATTTATTGTACAGCTCTGTGTTTTTCCTGGAGTTTCTTTATCTTTTTTTTTTTTTTTTTGTCTGCCTTCCAATCCATCTGCTGGGATCCATCTCTGTGTATTACATGGAGTCCCTTTTCTTCCGGAAATCTTCTCAGGAGCCCTCCACTCTCCTGCCCAGTCCTGGGGTTTCTAGTTCCTTTTTTTTCTTGAATGCCTTTATCATATCCTCAATTTTATCCAGCCTCTCTACGGTGTACCATGTATTGCACAGACTCCCTTTTCTTCCAGACCTTCCTTGGGAGCCCTCCACTCTCCTACCCATGCCTGGCAGGTTGCTCTCTGGGTCTCTTTCACGGCTGTTTTCTTGGGACTTGTTTCTGTTACTTTCCTGGGTTAGGGCCACTATTTCCTGAATTCCCAAGCCATCTTCTTTCTTGGTTTTTGCTCTTTTTCACTAAAAAAAGTATATTTGGGAGGTAAACTTTCTGAATTCTTCTATGTCTAAAAATGTCTTTATTCTACCCTCGCATGTGATTGACATGGCTGGGTATAGCAATCTAAGTTCAAAATAAATGTCCTTCTAGAACTTGAAAGGCACTGCTCTGTTGCCTTCTAACACACAAAGCGACTGGTGAGAAGTGTGTGGAAAACCTGATTTTCATTCCTTCCTAGGCCTTCTACTTTTTTCCTTCTGGAAGCTCTAGGACTTTCTCTCTAAACCGGGGACCAATGGCCGGGCACAGTGGCTCATGTCTGTAATCCCAGCACTTTGGGAGGCCGAGGTAGGTGGATCACGAGGTCAGGAGATTGAGACCATCTTGGCTAACATGGTGAAACCCCGTCTCTACTAAAAATACAAAAATTAGCCTGGCGAGGTGGCGGGCGCCTGTAGTCCCAGCTACTCGGGAGGCTGAGGCAGGAGAATGGCGGGAACCCGGGAGGCGGAGCTTGCAGTGAGCTCAGATCGTGCCACTGCACTCCAGCGCGGGCGACAGAGCGAGACTCCATCTCAAAAACAAACAAACAAACAAACAAAAACTGGGGACCAATACTACTTTTTTCCTTCTGGAAGCTCTAGGACCTTCTCTTTAAACTGGGGACCAATACAGGGGTGGGTTTTTCTTTATCACTGTGCTGGGTAATCGGTGAGCCCTTCCCATTGAAATCCTGTGTCCTGTCTAGGCTCCTTAAATTTTCTTCTTTTTTAAATACTTTTTTCCCTCAGGTTTGGTTTTAAAAATGTTTCCTTCTGCTTTCTCTTCACGGAGCTTCTGGTCCTTGCGGGCTTGTTGACCACGCTCCTCACCTTTTTTGCCCACGCGTCCCGTCTCTCTGTCTCCTCCTGTAACATCTGGGGAGATTTCCTTCACTTTGCCTTTTTCTCCATCCATTGATTTCTTTGTTTTACATTTAACTATTAAAGTCTTAATTTCTAAGAGTGTTTTTTGTTCCCTATTTATTTTTTATTCACAGCATCCCATCTGTGTTTTTATTTTCTTGAGGATTTCAATCAGGATTGAAGAGGATTATCAGGATTTCCTGATTATCTCTTGTTTCCCAAAGGGTCCATTTTTGGTTTTTAATCATTATCCTCCTGTTACACAGGTGGTTTCCCTCTTGTGAGTAAACCTTTGTGGGTATTCATTCATATTAAAGACCCAAGATCTGAACTGATTTTTCTCGATGGATGAGATGGGTCTTTATAATGGCTGGGACTACAGGCTCACACCACCACGCCTGGCTAATTTTTGTATTTTTAGTAGAGACAGGGTTTCTTCATGTTGGCCAGTCAGGTCTTGAA
This sequence comes from Theropithecus gelada, assembly GCF_003255815.1. Lineage (NCBI taxonomy): Eukaryota > Metazoa > Chordata > Mammalia > Primates > Cercopithecidae > Theropithecus > Theropithecus gelada. Next base: position 142,159 of record NC_037682.1, read on the forward strand.
CTCCTGACCTCAAGTGATCTGCCTGCCTCAGTCTCCCAATGCTGGGATTTCAGGTGTGAGCCACTGGACCCGGCCCACAGTTGAACATATTGATTAATCTTGAGGAGTGGCATAATAGTAGCTACATCCATTGCACACTCACACATTCTATCATTAACTCATTTAATCTGCACAGTAGCCCTATAGGGCACAGCTGATCTACAGATTAGATGACTGAGAATCAGAGAGGTTAAGAAACTATCTCTAGGACACACAGCCAGTGGGTGGTGGAACAGATAAAAACCCCAAAGTCTGGCTCTAGAGCTTAGTTCTAGGCAGTGCCTCTTTGCACAGGGGGTCTCTTGGAAAACAGAGGTGAAAATGTATCTGGTTTCCCATGCTACACTACATGGGAATATGTTTTTTGACAATATGTTCCTTTATGGTTCTATTTTTTCATGCCACTGCCCCCACCAGCCCCCACCGCACATCTCTACAAAGAATAGAATATTAGTTGGGTGTAGTGGTGTGGGCCTGTAGTCCTAGCTACTTGGGAGGCTGAGGTGGGAGGATCACTGGAGCCAGGGAGGTGGAGGCTGTAGTGAGCCATAATCTCACCATTGCACTCCAGCCTGAGTGACAGAGATCCTGTCTCAAAAAAAAAAAAAAAGAAAGAAAGAAAGAAAGAAAAAAAAAAACCTTAAACGTTCAAATCCCTGACTTGTAAGGAATTTGTTTTGCTGCAAGGGGCAGAGGAGGGAAGCCTGTTTGAAATGAGGGAAGCCTGTTTGAAATGCCTTCTTCATCATACACCAAATTCCATTCTTTGCTTATATATTGTCTTTTCATGGATTCTGACAAGTCCAGGGCTAGCCCCTTGCCGTGTTGGGTATTCTTGCTTTATGCCTTACTGTAGGGTGGGGCTAGCTGCTGTCCATCACTCTTCTTTTCTACCTTTTTAATGGTTATTTACGTATGTTCATTCTTTCAGATGAATGTCAGAATCATTTTGTCAAATTACCTAAAAATTCTGTGAGACCGGCTGGGCACGGTGGCTCACGCCTGTAATCCCAGCACTTTGGGAGGCTGAAGTGGACGGATCATGAGGTCAGGAGTTTGAGACCAACCTGGCCAGCAGGGTGAAACCCCGTCTCTACTAAACATACAAAAATTAGCTGGACGTGGTGGTGCACGCCTATAATCCCAGCTAATCAGGAGGTTAAGGCAGGATAATCACTTAAACCCGGGAGGCGGAGGTTGCAGTGAGCCGAGATTGCGCCATTGCCCTCCAGCCTGGGCGACAGAGCAAGACTCTGTCTCAAAAAAAAAAAAAAAAAAAAAAAAAAATTCTGTGGGACCGTGGGACTTGTCTTAAGATTGTAGAAGTGAAATGATACGTTATTTCCAAGAAAATTACCATAACAAATGACCACAGCTTAGTGGCTTCAAACAGTCAAATTATTACCTCCCAGCTCTGCAGGCCACAAGTCCCAGATGAGTCCCACCAGCTGAAAACCAAGGGGTTAGCAGGGCTGGGCTCCTTCTGGAGGCCCCAGGGGAGATTTCATTTTCAACTTCTCCTTGGTGCATGGCTGCTCCTCCCCCTGCAGAGCCTGTAGTGTGGGGCTGAGTCCTCCTGACTCCTGAGTCCTTCTGAGTCAGGCCAGCTCCCAGCTGCTCCCTGTCCCCATGGAGGGACCCCTGTGATTACACCGGGAAAACCAGATAACCCGAGATAATCTCCCCATCTTAAAGCCAGCTGATTCGCAGCCTTAATCCCATCTGCCATGTGAGATAAAATTCCTTTGCCAGGTAAGAACGTGGTCACAGGCTCCAAGAATGAGCACGTGGACATCTTTGTGGCCCCTCGCTCTGACTACAAATACCTCCTGCATTTTCTTATGGAAGAACAAGGTTCTCCACGCAAGTCTTTCATGCTCCTTAGTAGTTCAGTCTCGTTATGGTATAACTGGTGCTGGTGTCTGCAGGCGACCGATGCTTTCTCACGCCACGTTTCCCTGCAGCTTTTTCCCACACAGACAAGCCAGTGCTGCCGGATGCTCACTTTGTATCCACTTGAGCACCCGATTGATTTATCCACCCAGCCTTTCAGTTGTTTTATTTTGATTTTCCAGGTATATAATCATGTTTTCTAAAAAGAGCCATTGTTTCCTTTGCAAATGTATACTATTTATACTTTATATTTCTCTTGCTGATTTGCAAGGAATTCCAGAACCGTGTTAAATACCGGTTGTCGTGAGCTACAATAGGAATGCTTTCGGATTTCACCACTGACCACGAGCCTGACTTTTGGTTTAAGATAGTTCATGTATTTCTCATATTATGGAAAGCAAGTGATTTTAAACACAAAATAACCCAATGTGCCATTTCCAGGGGGAGAAACTGAGGCCACCTGTAACAGACAGTGTCTGGAGCACGTGTTAGAGCCTGTGGCCTCGCCTGTGTGTGTGTGTGTGTGTGTGTGCGTGCCCACGTGCAGATGCGGTTTGTCTGGGAGCCTGTGGCCTCCCCTGTGTGTGTGTGTGTTCGTGTGTGTGTGTGCGCCCACATGCGGGTGCGGTTCATCTGGGAGCCTGTGGCCTCCCCTGTGTGTGTGTGTGTGTGCGTGCGCCCACATGCGGGTGCGGTTCATCTGGGAGCCTGTGGCCTCCCCTGTGTGTGTGTGTGCGCCCACATGCAGGTGCAGTTCATTTGGGAGCCTGTGGCCTCCCCGTGTGTGTGTGTGTTCGTGTGTGTGTGTGTGTGCGCCCACATGCAGGTGCGGTTCATTTGGGAGCCTGTGGCCTCCCCTGTGTGTGTGTGTGTGTGTGTGTGTGCGCGTCCACGTGTGGGTGTGGTTCACCTGGATGTGAGCACTTGTGCCCCGCTCACCTGAGGGCCTGCCCTGCCTGTTCTTTCCTCCCTGCTTCTGTCCTGCTGCACCCACCCTGTCCGAGGCAGGCCTGCAGTGCCCCAGACCTCCCCTTCCCCCCCAGGATCAACGGCCACCCCGGGAAGTCCACGCGCCTGGCAGGCTTGTGGAAGCTGGAAGAGGTCAGTCGCCCCCAGGCTTCAGGTCACTGCTCCCCTGACCGTCCCCCAGGACCCCTCCCTGATCCCCTCCCCCGTCTGGCCCCGCAGTGCCACCTCAGCAGCTGCATGGTGGACCTGCCCCCCTGCCCTCCCCCAGGACCCCTCCCTGACCCCTCCTCTCTGGCCCCGCAGTGCCACGCCAGCGGCTGCATGATGGACCTGTTCGTGCAGATGGCCATCATCATGGGCCTGAAGCAGACACTCAGCAACTGCGCGGAGTACCTGGTCCCGTGAGTGCCGACCCCGCCCAGCCCCGGGAGCCCCCGGCCCCTCCGCCCCTGCGCCCTCCCCGCCACGCAGCTCTCCCCGCAGGTGGGTGACCCACAAGTTCCGCTCTCTGCGGGCCTCCAAGGCCGGGCACCTGCTCCGGGACCCCGAGCTCAGGGACTGGCGGCGCAACTACCTTCTGAACTCTGTCAACATCTTCAGCCTGTTCGACGAGTTCATGGAGATGAGTGCGTGGGCGCTGCGGGGCGGGGGTTCGCGGAGACTAATGCGGGGCGGGGGTCCACGGCCACGAGCGCGGGGCGCCGGCGAGCCTGACCCCCGCCCCGCAGTGATCCAGTACGGCTTCACCACCATCTTCGTGGCCGCCTTCCCGCTGGCGCCGCTGCTCGCGCTCTTCAGCAACCTCGTGGAGATCCGCCTCGACGCCATCAAGATGGTCTGGCTGCAGCGGCGCCTGGTGCCGCGCAAGGCCAAGGACATCGGTCAGGCCCCGCGGGTGCAGGATGGGTGGGAACCGGGCGGCCTCAGGCCTGTGGGCTTCCCGCTGGCCACGCCGGCTCAGCTGGACATAGTCTGTGATCTCACACCGCAGACAGCCCCCAGCCCTCCTCGGATGGCCTCGGCCTCGGATGTGGGCTGAGCCTGGGTGGGAGGGTCCCAGAGTGGGCGGGGCGGGGCGGGGCGCTTTGTAGGCCCCTCCCACAAACCTTCAGGATCTCACGGAGGGGCTTGACGTCCCCAAGCGGGACCCAGGTTCTGCCAGTGGCTGGGGCAGGAACAGAGCAGCCGGTCACGCTGAGACGGACAGGCAGCAGGGGTGCCACAGGGGCTGGGGCGCTGGATGTGGGGAAAGGCAGAGAGGTGTTAGGGAGGCCCCCAGTCTTGGGGCCCAGGTTACAAGGTCTTACCCTGGGGTGGGAACCCACGAGGTGGAGCGGCTTGGGGGAGAAGTTCAGGAAGATGGAGGGATGAGGGTCCTGGGTCCCTCCCTGTCCACGTCAGGGTGAGGGGTGCAGGAGCGCGGAGGCCATGCTCTGCCATGGCTGGGGACTTCCTCGTGAATACTGTGGCCCTAGGGCTGCAATGGGACACCATGCACAGAGACATGGCAGGCCCGTCGTTGGCCGGGGTGGGGGTGGGGGCAGAACCAGCCGAGGGAGACGAGTCAGACCGCTTGTCCACTGCTCTGGCGCAGGGACCTGGCTGCAGGTGCTGGAGACCATCGGTGTGCTGGCGGTCATTGCCAACGGGTTGGTCATCGCCTTCACATCTGAGTTCATCCCCCGCATGGTCTACAAGTACCGCTATAGCCCATGCCTGAAAGAAGCCAACTCCACCGTCGAGTAAGGCCTCACGGTGTCTGGAGACCCCGAGGAGAAACTGGCCCCACGACAGCCAAGCCCCGGGGAAAGCCAGACTGTCTCTCCTGGGAACGGCTGGATCTGTCAATACCCCCTGGGGCTTTAATGAGGCTGGGGCCTGGGGGTGGCCCCTGCCCTGTGCCCACTGACTGCAGGCCCTGCGCTGGAGGTCAGGGATGACTGGCCAGGACTGCAGTTGGGGGTGAAGTTCCCAGACCTGGCTGCCTCCTGAGCAGGCCCTGCCAGAACGGGTCCCTCCCGATGTGAGGTTCCGCATGTCCTCTTCTGATTTATCCAGCTCTCTGATCTGGAGGAACCACCAAGCCAGACTGGGTCCCCAGGGTCAGTCCCTGGCAGGGAAAGTGGCTGGCGATGTCCAGAGTCCCCACAGCACCCCCAAGCCCCTGGATGTGAAGATGTGCTTGGGCTGGGAGCCCCATTCCACTGGAGGCAGTCTGTGGTGTGGCCCCCACCTCACTGTTTGCTCCATAACACAAGCTAGAAGCACCCTGGGGCCTGAAGGGGCCGCCCTGGAAGACACCCCACCCCACACTCTTCTCCCCTCTCCCCAGCTGCCTCAAGGGCTACGTCAACCACAGCCTGTCCGTCTTCCACACCAAGGACTTCCAGGACCCCGATAGGATTGAGGGCTCAGAAAACGTGACTCTGTGCAGGTTTGGAACTTCCCATCCCCCAAGAATGCCCTCTGAACTCCCGACCCCTGACCTCAGGTACTTCCTTACCCCAGATACAGGGACTACCGCAATCCCCCCGATTACAACTTCTCCGAGCAGTTCTGGTTCCTCCTGGCCATCCGCCTGGCCTTCGTCATCCTCTTTGAGGTGAGCCGGAACCGGGAGAGGCCTTGGAGTGGGTCTGGGCAGTTCTCTCTCCAGCCCTCCTCCCCGGCCCGGAACCCCCAAATGCCTGCTGGCGCCTGATCCTGCCGGACCTCTCCTGTGCTGCCCCTAGCATGTGGCTTTGTGCATCAAGCTCATTGCGGCCTGGTTCGTGCCCGACGTCCCTCAGTCAGTGAAGAACAAGGTTCTGGAGGTGAAGTACCAGAGGCTGCGTGAGAAGATGTGGTATGGAAGGCAGAGGCTGGGCAGGGTGGGGGCAGGCTCTCAGCCCCCGATGCCCGCTGATCCCACCCCAACCTCCATCTTCAGTGCCAGGAGCACAGACGTGTAGGGCCAGAGCCCGTCTAGAGGCCACTAGGAGCTGAGACGGTGCCACCACCAGCACCTCCCACCAGCTCACCGCTATGCGTGTTGAGGGGTGCTGTAAGAAGGCCATGCCTATGGGGGGCCACAGGAGTCCCCTGTATGTTCAGGGCATCTGGGAGCCGCCGGCCTGTTCCGCCTGCTCGGTCTTTGTGGGGGCTCTCAGGCTTGGCACAGACCTGACTTGAACTCTGGGTGATTCCGGGCACCCACAGAACTGGGAGTAGGGGGCTCTTCAGGCAGCCACAAGGCAGGAAAACTGGCGCAAGTTTCCTGGGCCTCCCTCTGACTTCTAGGCGCCAGATCCGGCCATGCCCCCATCCTGGCTATTGGGGGTAGCCTGAGCCCACCTTGCTGGCCTGTTCCCTTCAGCCAGCAGCGGCTTCTGTAATAAAATTAAACCTGTCTGTCTTGCTTTCCTGGCCTGGCTGGGTCCCGGGTGGATTATATCTGCCCTCAGGGCTAGATGGGAAACTGAGACCCAGAGTGTGGAAGGTTTGGAACCAGGTGAGGGCGCCGCAGGCCACCTGTCCCTTCTCCGGTTTTCCATGGGCTTCCAAGGGAGGGGCGCCTGTGGGAGTCCTCTCCTCCCTGCACCTGGGGTGTTGAGGGTAGCAAGAGAAGACATCAGGGTCACTTGGGGGTGAGGTGGGGGTCAAGACAGGCTTCCTGGAGGAAAGGGAAGAGGTAGGGGCGGGCGCGCAGAACCCTGCGGGTGGTGGACGCTCCAAAGAGTCCCCAAGGCTCTGGGGCTCCGGGGCTCTGCAGGCTGGCTGGGCTGGTTTGGCCACTGGCAGCGGCTCCCGGGCAGCAGCGCAGCCTCCAGCGCCAGCCTCCCGCGCAGAGCGGGGCGCAGAGCGGGACGCTGGGGTCCGCCCCCGCCCTGGCTGCGGGGCGGGGCCGCACCTGCTGCCGCCGCCGGGGCTGTTGCCGCTGCGCACCTGGCTCAGGTGAGCTGCCCCGCCCCCGCCCCGCGCGAGCCCAAGTCCTGGCGGCAGGTGAGTGGCGGTCGCGATCAGACCCGCGAAGGTGAGTGGAGGTCGCTGTCCTCCCAGAGCCGCTGCAGGCCTGGAATCGGGGGCCCGGGGCGCTGCTGGTCCCCGGGCGCGGTCTCTCAGGAAGTGGCTCGGGGCCGGGGAGGTTCCCGCGTCGCCCGGAAGCCCGAGCTCGCCCGCGTCCTGGCCCCTTCCAGGCCTGGGGGAAGGGAGGAAAGTGGGCGAAGGGGGCGGGGGCCGCCCTTTCCTCTGCCGGACGTGGTCAGCGGCTTTTTGGTGACCCTCGGCGCAGAACAGAGCGTGGCGAGGAGCGCCGAGGCTCGCGGGGATCCCACCTCGGTACCCCAAGCCGGGATCCCAGCTCGAGGCTTCCTGAGGCGCCGAGGGCGGACCAAGAGTCAGGCTGGGGCCCGAGCTCGCCGGGCGCCGGGTGGAGCTTCCGCCATCCGCGCGCCTCTGCCCGGGCCGAGCGCCCCGAGCCGCACCCCCGTGCCCGCCCCCCGCGCGCGTCCCAGTCCTCCGCCCTCCGCACCTGGAGGGTGCCCAGGGCGCATGTGGGCACTAGGTAGGGGAGCGAAACGGAGCCCCTCGGCCTGTTGCCCACGTTCCTGATTCAGGACCGGCGCAGGGGGCCCAGCGCGCGCGGGGAGCGGAGGGGCGGCGCGTCCGAGCTGAGCGGGAGTCACCCGCAGGCTGCTGGGTGCTGAGCACCGAACCCACCGGGCAGGGGCGGCCGCGCACCGAGGGCGCTGGCTGGGTCTGAGGGCGGGAGGAGCTGGCGCTTTCTAAGGACCTCAGGGTGCCCAGCAGAGTGCGGTGGGCAGTGCGAGGCGACCAGGGCCAGGCTTGGACCGAGATTCTGGGCGCCTCGAAAGAGCTGTGCGGGCGAGGGTCGGAGACTGTGGGTTTTCATGCTCACCCTGGACGGTGGACTTGGGGGCTCGGGGACGGAGGACTTTAGCAGAGAGAGGGAAGGAGGGGGTGCCAAGTCACCTCAAGCCAGCCCTGAGAGATGGTGACGCCGAGACCGGTGCACAGAGCAGCCGCCCAGCCCGGGCTTCGGCGTTGGCGGCTGACCCCGGGGCCTGTGCTGGAGGCCCTGCTCCCGCTTCCTGCGGGGGTGCCCTGGGCTCTGCTGTGCCTGCTTCCTGACCTGCAGTGTGGGGAGAACCTTCCTGAGGGGCTTCCAAGGGCCCACTTCTAGGAGGGGCTGGTACCAGGCTCTGTGGGGGAAGGGATGCTGTCCGTCCAGCTCTTTACGATCCTGAGCCCAAGGTCCACCATCACCCTAGGCTGAGTGCCCGGACACAGGAGGGTCCTAGCAGGGCTGGGACCCAGGCAGGTAAGTACCTGGAGAAAGCTGCTGTGGGGCTGCCTAGCCAGGGCCAGGAGGCTGGAGGGCAGCCCCTCCATGATGAAGCCGTCCCCCCATGTGGCTGAGGGCAGGGCCAGGGGCCAAAGGAGACCCTTGTCTGATTGTGTGGGCAGCACGAGCCACCGGTCACTGGGTCCCGAGTCCCAGGTCAACCTGGGGGGTGTCCGTGTGGTGACAACAGGAGATGCCGTCTGCCCCTCACCTGCTCTGAGCCAGGATCCTCAGCCACCTGTGTTTGCTCTTTATCTGGAAAAGGGGGCGCCGCCCTCCCACCCCAGCCTGAAGGGAAGGTCCGCAAGATGCCATAGCCCCTCGCAACTGCTCACCCATGCGGGGCCTGGGAGAGGGACCGGGAGAGGGCTGACGAGCTCTGGGGAGCCCCATTGTTGACTGAAGTTTCTGAAGGTCCCGTTCCCCGGGTCAGAGGTCAGAGGCACACCGGAGAGCAAACCGGCTGGCCCCTTGGCTCCTGAGTGTGAGCCCTAGTGGCACCGGGGAGGCTGCACGGTCCCCCGTCCTCCTTGTGTGTGCGCACGATGGCCCTGGCTGGGGTCTTCCGGCTGGAGGACCCCCCACCCATTACCCCCGGAACCTGCCCCTTTGAGCACCCCCCCACCCCACAACACACACACAAAACACACACACACAGCACACACACACACACACCACACACACACACACACACCACAAACACACACACACCACACACACATACACACAACACACACACACACAACACACACACACAACACACACAGCAACACACAACACAAACACACACAGCACACACACAACACACATACAACACACACACATACACACAACACACACACACAACACACACAGGACCCCCCACCCATTACCCCCGGAACCTGCCCCTTTGAGCACCCCCCCACCCCACAACACACACACAAAACACACACACACAGCACACACACACAACACACACACCCCACACACACAACACACACACAGAGCGCACACACACAGCACACACACACAACACACACAACACACACAACACACACACAACACACACACACCACACACACACAACACCACACACACACAACACAAACACACACACACACAGCACAGAGGAAAGTGCCGTGCCTGGGTGGGTTGGGGCGGGCCCCAGAGGAAGGAGCCGCTTGACTCAGAGCTACAGGAAGAGCTGGGGCAGGCGGGGTGAGAACCACCAACTGCCCGTCCTCCCGCCCGCCTAGGGAAGGGGTGGGTGCCTGGGTGGGGTTTAGGTTTAGGAGAGGATGTGACTGCAAGGCCAGGAAGCTACAGGAAAGTTCTGATTAAAATACACATAAACACAAGCCAGGTCCCCACCGCGCTTGGTGATGCACCCAGAGCAGCCTTGGTGCTGTGGACACTCACTGGGACCCAGCGGAGGCGAGAGTTTGCTCCCAAAGGCACATCAATGACCAACATTTGCCCCCCGGAGGAAAGAACGGGAACCAGGTGACTCTGTACCTTCCCTGTTGCTCTGAGTGAGCCTGTGTCAGGGCCTGGCTGAGAGGAGGCCTGCGGTGCACAAGACCCATGCATGCATGTGTGTATGTGTGTGTGAGAGAGTGCGGGAGAGCAGGAGGCTGTGAGTGTGGCATCAGCAGCCAAGGGTGGGTGTGAGGTACAGTGTGTGTGCTGTGGGGTGCCTGTGGTCCTGGGCTCTGTGACAAGTGTTGCAATGGGTGTTGTATATACTCAGAAGGTGTGTGAGGGGTCTGCAGCCTAAGCTCTGTGCAGTGGTAATGGGAGGTGTGTGTGGTAGGAAGTGTGCTGTGTGGGAGGTGCAAGCGTGCACACGGGCTGAGACTGAAGCTCAGTGCAGGTGTGCTTGGGCAGAGGGCTGTGTGTATGTGATGTGTGCAGGGGAGGGGAGGCAGAGGAGTGGGTGCAGGGGAAGGTAGGGAGGGGAGGGGGTGCAAGGAAAGGTGTGCAGGGGAGGGTGCAGGAGAAGGTAGGCAGAGGAGAGGGTGCAGGGGAAGGTGTGCAGAGGAGAGGGTGCAGGGGAAGGTAGGGAGGGGAGAGGGTACAGGGGAAGGTAGGCAGAGGAGAGGGTGTAGGGGAAGGTAGGCAGAGGAGAGGGTGCAGGGGAAGGTGGGGAGGAGAGAAGGTGCAGGGGGAGGCAGGCAGAGGAGAGGGTGCAGGGGAGAGGGTGCAGGGGAAGGTGGGCAGGGGAGAGGGTGCAGGGGAGGGCACCTACTTTCTTGCTGTGCTCATATCCTGGCAGTCTGCCCTTGACTTCCAGAAGGCTATGAGGCTGTTTTGGAGGGAGGACTTTGAGGTCTGAGCTTGGGGCAGTCATGGAGGCACTGCAGGAGATGCCGGGGGTTCTGCTGGGCTGGGGGTGTGTCCTCCTGTGCTTGCTGTGAGGAGTTGGTGGCCTGGGAAGTGTGTGTTTTAAGGACCCTCAGTGGGTGTTTCCCCTGGGTCAAAGACTTTCCTTGGACTGTCCTCCACCGCAAGGGCTTCTTCAAGGACCCCCTTGCCATCCCCCATGGGAGTGCACCCCATGCCATGTTGGTTCCCGAGGAAACTGCCAAACAGCAAACCTGGGCCTCTGACTGTGCTTCACCCATGCAGAGGGAATAGGTGGCAGGCTAAGAGGACTGTCCCTGCTACCGCCTCTGGGGCCTTAGCGGGGAGGAATCCTGAGGGAGCTGGGGTGCAAGAACCTTAGGCTTGATCCCCACATCCCCACTTCCACTGTGTCCCTGCAGCAGGGAGAGGCATAGACAGTCAGTGCCTGTTGGATAAACAGGGTGACCCTGTGGTACCCAGTGAGGAGAGGCCCTCAGGGCCCTGGGCTGCCAAGGAAGAGGCTCTGGGCTCCTCCCTGCGGCTACCTCACTGAGGAGCTTTGGGAGACTTGAGGTGTGTGCGGCTGCTGCTACGGGCTGGGAAAGGGCCCAGGACCCGGGACCTATATCCCCACTGGGCCCCGCTCACCCTCCGGCCTCACAACCGCAGGGCGAGGCTAAGCTGAGGTTCCCGAGGCGTTTCGAGGTGTCTGTGCTCATGTGCACTCCTGACTGTATCAGACGTGGCCAGAGCTGGGCACCCCCCGCCGGCTGTATCCAGACATGGCCAGAGCTGGGCACCCACCCCCTGACTGCATCCAGACATGGCCAGAGCTGGGCACCCACCCCCTGTCTGCATCCAGACATGGCCAGAGCTGGGCACCCCCCACCCCCGCTGTATCCAGACATGGCCAGAGCTGGGCACCCACCCCCTGGCTGTATCCAGACATGAGTCAGAGCTGGGCACCCACCCCCTGGCTGCATCCAGACGTGGTCAGAGATGGGCCCCCCATGTTATAGGGCACATCACTCACCCCTGCCCCAAGGCCAGGCTGTGTCTCTGGCACTGCAGCACCCCCTGCAGTGGCAGCTCCATTGAAGGGGACAGCCAGGAGTGAAGCCAACTGCCGTCTCAGGAGACAGGGTCCCACCTGGTGTACGTCCACTGCACCCTGGGGTCATCATGGTGGCCCCAGGGCCGGTGGAGGTGGTCCTGGACTTGATGGCTCCTCCCTGTGGCCCTGGGCTGCATGAGGTGATGCCCATTCTGGCCACATGTAAGGGGCTCAAAGAGACACCTGCTGGCCTCTGAGAACTCTGCCAGCATCCATGTGGCTGCTCAAGGTGGCATCTGGTCAGGGCCAGTGCTGTCTGTGGCCGGCAGTTACTGGTTAACTCATCCTGTTCCTGTTTAACTTGTTCCCTGGGGATGGCGGCAGCCTCTGACCCATCCAGGTGCCCTGTCCAGCTGACTGCAAGGACAGAGAGGAGTCCTGCCCAGCTCTTGGATCAGTCTGCTCGGCCGAGGAGCCCGGTGGAGCCGGGGGTGACCCTGGAGCCCAGCCTGCCCCGAGGAGGCCCTGGCTCAGCACCATGCCAGGTAGGCAGGTCAGAGAGGGATGGGCTTGAGTTCCCACTCCCACCTCCTGCCCCTCAGGCTAGCTTCACGTTGTGCATCCTTCTCTTGTCCCAGGCGCTCTGCCTGGCCACATGCCGGGGGTACAAAGGCCCCTGCTCACCCCTCCCCCTGGGCCCTTGGCCCTGAAACCAGGGCGAGTGGTGAGGATGAGCCCTGTACCCTCTCCTGCCTCAGACCAGGCTCATGAGGTCAGTAAAGCCCAGGAATACTAGGAGTGGGCACTGCTGGGGCCCACAGCAGGGGTGTGGCAGATGTGAGCTGGTAGGAGACCATACCCCACTGAGAAGATGGCAGTCTCCCTCCCACTAGGGCTCATCACCCTGATGTAAAGATGAACAAGTTCAGGCCTCAGGTGGTGAGGAGGGCTTGCCTGTGGCCAGGAGCAGAGGGCCCCAAGACCCCTGAGGCAAGAATGAGGCCAGCTGCTCCAGGCTCCCAGCTCTGCCCATCCAGGTGGAAGGTGCTGGCACACTGGGCATCTGGGTCCCCAAACCCACTGGCGCCTACACTGTCTGCAGATCCCCCAGCAGAGGCAGGCCAGGCTGAGGGGCACAGTGCCTGGCCCCTCCTCTGAGACAGGCCTCACGGTGTCACCAGGGGTGGGCAACAGGTGCATCTGGGAAATGGGGGGCTGGACTCACGTCCTGGGTGGACAAGCAGCCAGATGGGGCTTGAGTGTGGGCCTGAGGCAGCTCAACTGTGACTGGCCACTGCTCTCTGCCCCCTCAGCACAGGGTGGGTGGAACACACAAAGCCTGGCCACTACTGGGGAAAGACGTGCCAAGTGCTAAGCCTGTCCTCATGGGACTCATGGGCAGACATGGTGTGACTGCCAAGCCACACAGAGGCCTTATTTCTTCCTGCACCACGGACCACTGTGGACGTGGCAGGGCCAGGCACCCTGGCACAGCTGACCCACTGTGTCCTCTCTCTTCAGGTGTCTGTGATAAGGCCCCTGACTTCCTCTCCCCGTCTGAAGACCAGGTGCTGAGGCCTGCCTTGGGCAGCTCAGTGGCTCTGAACTGCACGGCTTGGGTAGTCTCTGGGCCCCACTGCTCCCTGCCTTCAGTCCAGTGGCTGAAAGATGGGCTTCCATTGGGAAATGGGGGCCACTACAGCCTCCACGAGTACTCCTGGTAAGAGACCTGGGTATCCAGGGTCAGAGTGACCTCTCAGACATGCCAAGGGCAGTGGTCTCCCTGACCAATGCCTGGGTCTGTAACCACCTGGCCAGACATGACATGACCAGAGTGTCTCTGTGGACCCAGATGGAGGGTCAGTGATGTCAGGGACAGACCCTCGGGTCCGCATGGCCCCTGTAGACACACACTTTGTAACTGCCCAGGGCTATGGGTGTCAGCAAAGTCTAGGGCCTGAATGAACGCTGACCATCTGGCCAAGCCTGTGATCAGAGGACCTCTAGGCCCCAGACCCAGGACTGGGACGGCTGTTCTGAAACCAATCTGGACCCCTTCCAGGTTCAGGTCACTTCTCTTGGCTTAAGGCCCAAGAACCACCCAGGAGGCCCAATTCTGCAGCCTCCCTGGGCGAACCCAGACAGGTGGGGTTCTGGGGTGTCCACTGGTATCCACGGCCGACCCTGACCCTGGCTTGGTATCCCCAGGGACAAGGCCAACTTGTCAGAGGTGCTTGTGTCCAGCGTCCTGGGGGTCAATGTGACCAGTGCTGAGGTCTACGGGGCCTTTGCCTGCTCCATCCAGAACGTCAGCTCCTCCTCCTTCACTCTTCAGAGAGCTGGTGATGGGGGTTCCCCAGGTGGAGGGTAGGAGGGGACCTAGACCTAGTGAGGCCCAGGGACCTTGAGGCTTGGGGGCTGCTGGAGGGGCAGCGGCTCAGGCAGCCCATCGGCAGGCCCTACAAGCCACGTGGCTGCGGTGCTGGCCTCCCTCCTGGTACTGCTGACCCTGCTGCTGGCTGCCCTGCTCTATGTCAAGTGCCGTCTCAACGTGCTGCTCTGGTACCAGGACGCATATGGGGAGGTGGAGATGAACGGTGCGTGGGGCCCGCGTGGACGCGAGGAGGGGTCGCCACGGCCTCCCTGAGATTGCGCTGCTGAGCTCAGCTTTGGAGGCGTGGGGCGGGGAGGAGTTAGCCCCAGGGGGCTCTGTGCGGGCCCGGCTGGGGTTAAAGTCCGGGGCAGGTCTGCCTCTGTGCACGTGGGAGATGGTTAGGGGTGTTGGGAACCCCGAGGGCTGGAGTAACGCCTCAGGAGCCACCGGGATGACTGGCCGCCATCCACAGACGGGAAGCTCTACGACGCCTACGTCTCCTACAGCGACTGCCCAGAGGACCGCAAGTTCGTGAACTTCATCCTGAAGCCGCAGCTGGAGCGGCGTCGGGGCTACAAGCTCTTCCTGGACGACCGCGACCTCCTGCCGCGCGCTGGTATCCCGGGCCCCGCCCACCCGCAGGGCCCGCCCCACTGGGCCCTGCCCCAGAGGTCCCGCCCCCACAATCGGGCCCCGCCCCCAGAGGCCCCGCCCACCACCATCCCACCGGAGCCCCGCCCCCACCACCGAGCTCCGCCCCATTCCCCGCCCACCCCGAGCCCCGCCTCCACCACGAGCTCCGCCCCACCGATCAGGGCCCCGCCCCCGCCCCTGCGCCCCCGCCCCGCACCTCCGACGCCCGCCCTCCCGCAGAGCCCTCCGCCGACCTCCTGGTGAACCTGAGCCGCTGCCGCCGCCTCATCGTGGTGCTTTCCGACGCCTTCCTGAGCCGGGCCTGGTGCAGCCACAGCTTCCGGTGGGTCCCGCGCGGGGCTGGGTGGGACCCAGCTTAGCACCCACCCCCCTGACGGTCCCGCCCCGCAGGGAGGGCCTGTGCCGGCTGCTGGAGCTCACCCGCAGACCCATCTTCATCACCTTCGAGGGCCAGAGGCGCGACCCCGCGCACCCGGCGCTCCGCCTGCTGCGCCAGCACCGCCACCTGGTGACCTTGCTGCTCTGGAGGCCCGGCTCCGTGGTGCGGAGCAGGCGTGGGGGGGCCGGGGCGAGCGGCGGTTTGGAGATGGGCGGTGCCCGGGCTCCAGGCGGGGACCCCTCCGTGGGGAGCTCTGCGGCACCACGCTTTCTGAATGGGCCCTGGGGGGAGGTTCCGCTGCCTGGGACCCCGATTCGGGGAGCGGCCCTTGAGGGCCCCGGAGCCACGGAATAGCTGTTGAAGGACGTTAAACCCATGGGCAGCTGCAGGTGTGCCCTTGGGGGCCAGAACGCCAGGGGCTTCCGAGGTGTTCACACATGCGAACCGCCCCAACCTGGCCCCCAGACTCCTTCCTCCGAGTTTTGGAAAGAACTACAGCTGGCGCTGCCGCGGAAGGTGCATTACAGGCCGGTGGAAGGAGACCCCCAGACGCAGCTCCAGGACGACAAGGACCCCATGCTGATTCTTCGAGGCCGAGTCCCGGAGGGCCGGGCCCTGGACTCAGAGGTGGACCCTGACCCTGAGGGAGACCTGGGTATGCCCGCCCAGCCCCACTCTCCGACTGGAGAAGCTCAGCACAGGGCGGAGTGGGGAGAGGCACAGGGCAGAGGGCCTGGAGGGGGCCCCAGGTGGTGAGGACTCTTCCTGGCACCGAGGGCCCCTGCACCACCTCTCTGCCCGGGAGGTGCTTGGCCCTCGGTCTGCCTGGGAACTTCCTGGGCCTCACAGGCCATCACAGCAGGGGGTGAGCAGGGGCAGCCCCTGGCAGTGGGTCTGGGCCAAGGCTGTGGGTGGCCACCTCAGGCGTATCGGTCTCCCCATCCCAGGTGTCCGGGGGCCTGTCTTTGGAGAGCCATCAGCTCCACCGCACACGAGTGGGGTCTCGCTGGGAGAGGGCCGGAGCAGTGAAGTGGACGTCTCGGACCTCGGCTCGCGAAACTACAGTGCCCGCACAGACTTCTACTGCCTGGTGTCCAAGGATGATATGTAGCTCCCACCCCAGAGTGCAGGATCACAGGGACAGCGGGGGCCAGGGCTGGGGGATCGCTCCTCTGCTCAGCAGGACCACACCCCCTGCCAGCAGCCCTGGGACCCTGGGGAAAAGGCTGTGGCCTCAGGGGTGCCTCCCAGTGCCAGAAAATAAAGTCCTTTTGGATTCTGCCTGGGCCTCAGTCTCCTCCCATGCGGCAGAAGGTTTCGGTTCGGCTCCCCTCTGTGGCTCTCTCAGCCCTCCACCCCTCCCTCTCTCATCCCCACCCCACAAATCACCAAATCCGCCCTCTCTCCATCCCCCTTCCTAAGCCAGCTCAGGCATGTCCCGTGCTCACAGTAGCCTCCTTGGGCCTCCCTGCCTGGTGACGTGACTGTTCCTAGACCCTTCCCATGCAGGCAGATTCTGGACGGAGGAGGCCCCTTAGAGACCTCAAGTTCTGAGCTTCACAGAAGATTTCTGTTTTAAAAATATCCACAGTGACTTCACAAATAAATGGCCTGGCACTGGGTGAGATGGATGGAGGTGTCCGAGAGCCTACTCGCCCCCAGACCTCAGGCAGCCAGTGTGAGAGCCCCTGGTCCAGGCAACTCCGGGCCCAAGGTGGGCGGAGAGGGAGTTGGGTTCTTTTACTGAATGAGTATAGCCCACGAGGCAGCCCCCCTCTTCCCACTCCGGTCACCCTCTGCTCTTGAGGTCCCCAGCTCTGCTCCATCTGTGTCTGTGGTGTACCTGCTGCCCACCCTGTCCCCTCTCGGCCCTGAGGTGTCAGCTGTCCCTCTGCTGGGCTCTCCGTGTCCTGCATCTTCTGACCTTGGGAGGCTTGTGTGTGAGCCCAGGGGGTGGGTGTCCTCAGGAGCAGGGGGGTGCCTGGGGACACCTCACGTCCCAGGATCATGCTGCCAGCCACAGGGTCGGGCCAGCCATGGAAGGACACAGGGCAGTGACTGTTCATGGCCATCTTTATTCCCAGTGCTGGCTATCCCAAGATACTGCCAGGCTACGGCCAGCCCCACCTCTGCCAATGTGACTGGATCACCACCCCATACCCCAGAGCAGCCTCGAGCCCTGCCCCACCCCTGCCCTGCGGAAGCCAAGTCCCCAGCTATAAGCCCCTGCCCCTCCTGGTGGCCCAGGACTCTCAAAGGTGCACACAGGGGTCCTAGCGAGGGGCCCCTCGGTCATCAGCCTTCTCCTCCAGGCTGGGCCGCCCAGCAGCCTGGAGCTGAGTCTGTCCCTCGGACGCTGGGCCACGTCACCTTCTCCTCCTCCAGGAGGCTTCACCTATGGGCCCAGGAAGTCCTCCTTCCGATAGCCCTTCTACAGTGGAGAGAGGCCCAAGGTCAGGGTGCATGTCTGCCCGTGCAGCCCTCTGCCCTCTGTCCCTCCTGCAGTGTGCGGGGTGTGGCCCAGACCCTTCCCCTCTGGGTCCCTGGTCTCCATTCTCCCATTGGCCTCTTCACTGTCTGCTTCACGTGGGTTTCTGTGACCCTCCCCCGGCATCCCATGCCCTGCACCCGGGTCCCTGCTCGCTCTGGGCTCGGGAGACGTACCGCCCGGAAGTCACGGTGGAGCTTGCTGTACTGCCACAGGTTGGCCAGGAGGCTGGACGCTGCCCGGGAGGACTTCTCACTGTCGGGGCTGAGGGTGGAGGGGAGTCAGGAGGGGACACACAGCCAGGAAGCAGGGTGGGCTGGGAGGACCCCTGGCCAGGCTGCTGAATGCCTGGGTCAGCCCCTACCTGTCCCGCTTCTTCTTGATGAAGATGAGCTTTCGGAGCCCGTCAAAGTACAGCAGGTCTCGGGCGGCAATGGGGCTGGCCACCACCAGGTTGTTGAGCACAGCTATGATGTTGACCAGCACCTCGGCTGGGGGCGATTTCTCACCCACGCTGCCCGGCAGCTTCTCGATCAGGTGGCTCACCACCTTCGTGGCTGTGGGAGGCCGGGGGTCAGTCTACACTCCTACTCCCGGCCACCTGGGCACCTGGGGTCCCCTGCCTCCCTCAGGGAGCTGGACTGACCCCAGTGGCCTGAAGCCCACATGTAAAGACAAAATTGATGTGTGGGCCCAGCAGGGTGGGGACGAGGGTCTGCCTGACTCACACATCTCGTCCTTGTTCCTAGCATTCCGAGACAGGTTTCGGATGAGGCCGGTCAGTGAGCGCAGCTGGTGGTGGTCTGCGGTCCGGACACGGTCTAGCAGGGGGTTCAGGATACGCTCCTGCTCCAGGGCCAGGCGGCTCAGCACCCCCGCCCACTGTGGGGAGGGAGGGTGTGAGCCGTGACTGGAGGCCTCAGACCCTCACCTGGGGGAGTCCTGCGACAATGGGGTCGCTGCATCCTCCTGCCACCCTCAGGGGGGCCTCTGCTTCCGCCTTTGCCCCCCAGTTGGGGACATCATCCGCAGCCTGGATCAGGTGCCTCCCTTCAAACCCAGGGCAGAACTTCCAGTCCTCCCAGGGCCCAAGGCCTGCCCCACTGGGACACTGACCTCAGAGGCTCCGCGGGCCCCCTGCGTCCCCTACCTCCTCCCCCCCCCCTTTCCCCTCCCCCCCCCCCCCCCACAGCATGAACCCCTGGGAGCCCCTCGGGTCTGGGTTGGGTGCCCCACCCTGCGGTCGCCTGCCGTGATGTTCTGCAGCGCCCCGGCGGCGGCCTCTGTCGTGTGCCGGTTGAGCTCGCAGCGCTGCAGCAGCCGGTTGTACAGCCCCACGATCTGGGGGCTCCACAGCCACTCGAGGCCCTTGGGGTCCTTGGACACCTCTGCGAAGGTGAGCGCATCGGCGGCGAGGGGCAGCTGCGCCGGAGCGGGGGGAGTCAGCGGGGTCGGGGTCAGCGGGGCTGGAGTCAGCGGGGCGGGGTGAGCCGGGCAAGGTGAGCGGGGCGGGGTGAGCGGGGCGGGGTGAGCGGGGCTGGAGTCAGGGGCCAGGGTGAGCGGGGCAGGGTGAGCGGGGCGGGGTGAGCGGGGCGGGGTCAGTGGGGCCGGGGTCAGCGGGGCTGGAGTGAGCAGGGCCGGGGTGAGCGGGGCAAGGTGAGCGGGGCGGGGTGAGCGGGGCGGGGTGAGCGGGGCTGGAGTCAGGGGCCAGGGTGAGCGGGGCAGGGTGAGCTGGGCGGGGTGAGCGGGGCGGGGTCAGTGGGGCCGGGGTCGCAGCACACCCCCACGCCCCGCCCAGGCTGGTGCCCACCTCGCGCAGCCTCCGGCTCTGCGGCGTGAAGCAGCCCACCACCTCTCCCGGCGGCGCCCCGGCCAGGTCCCTGCGGCCGCGACCCTCCAGCCGCTGCAGCGCGGACGGCGGCATCTCGTCGTACAGGCGGTAGGACAGGTTCCGCAGCACGCACACCGCGTTCTCCACGCTCTGCGGGCAGGGGCGCGGGTCAGGGCGGCGGCCCGGGGTGCACGGCCCCCCCCCCGCCCGCACCGCGCCCCTCACCTTGTCCTCGCATTTGCCCACGTCCAGAGCATGGTTGATGTAGGTGACCAGGGCGTCCACCAGCCCGTGGCACTCCCGCATCTTCTGGCGAGTGGCCTGAGAGGCTGAGCTGAGGTTCCTGGGGACCGAGGCGGATCAGAGCCCCCCAGGGACCCCCCATCCCAGGCCCTGTCCCATCCCATCCTGGGTCCTTGCACGCCCATCCCCCAGTGCGGGGCGTGCGGTGTGTGGGGCTGTGAACGCCAGGCCAGGTGGAGTCCCTACAATGAACCTGCCCGCAGTCCCCACCCCACTGCCTCACTGCCCCAGGCTGGCGCACCTGAGGAAGCCGGTGGCATTGTAGAAAATCTCCGCCTCCGAGGCGTTCTGCTGGATGAGGGGGGGACCCCCAGCCCCCGACAGGGGGCTCAACACCAGGTCAGTGAGCTGCTCCAGCGTGTCTCTGGCCAGGCGGTCCTTCAGGTGGTCACTGGATGAGAGGTTCCACAGGATCCCTGGACCACGGGGGAGGCTGCTCTCAGTGTCTGCCCTCCAACCCCCTCTGCTTTTCTGGGCATGGAGTGAGGAGGTCCTGCCTCTCCCCAGGGGCTGGCCTGGTGTTCTGTGCCTCACCCACAAGCCCTGCTGGGGAGACCCTGGGGTGGCATTTGGGGTGATAGAGCTGGGACCAAGCAAAAGGGGACAAAATGTGGGGTGTGGTGAGCAGGCTTGGTGCGGGAGGTGGCTCCAAGGAGACAAAGCCACAGGACAGAGTGGCCAGGGGTCCAGGAAAGAGGCGGGCAGGGGAGGCCCAAGTAGAAACATGGCCAGCAAAAGGGACAAAGGGACAGAAGGGAACCAAATGGGGTGGAGGGATCAGAACAGAGGAGAGAGGACAGGCAGAGGAGGGACAGGAGGAGGGGGACAGGCAGAAAAGGGGGACAGGTGGAGGAGGGGGAACAAGTGGGAGGATAGGCGGAGGGGGCAGGTGGAGGAGGAAGGACATGGGGGGAGCGGGGGACAGGTGGAGGGGGGAAGGCAGAGGGGGGACAGGTGGAGGGGGCAGGGGGAGGGGGCAGGGGGAGGGGGGCAAGTGGAGGAGGGGGTAGATGGGGGCAGGGGGAGGGGGAGGGGGGAAGGCAGAGGGGGGACAGGTGGAGGGGGGAAGGCAGAGGGGGGACAGGTGGAGGAGGGGTAGATGGAGGAAGGACAGGTGGAGGAGGGGGTAGATGGGGGACAGGTGGAGGGGGCAGGGGGAGGGGGGAAGGCAGAGGGGGGGCAGGTGGAGGAGGGGGTAGATGGAGGAGGGGGCAGGTGGAGGAGGGGGGACAGGTGGAGGGGGGGACAGGTGGAGGAGGGGGGACAGGTGGAGGGGGGTAGATGGAGGAAGGACAGGTGGGGGAGGGGGACAGGTGGAGGGGGGAAGGCAGAGGGGGGTAGATGGAGGAAGGACAGGTGGAGGAGGGGGTAGATGGAGCACAGGTAGATGGAGGACAGGTGGAGGAAGGACAGGTGGAGGGGGGGGACAGGTGGAGGGGAGGCAGGTGGAGGGGGGCAGGGGGAGGAGGGGGTAGATGGAGGAAGGGACAGATGGAGGAAGGACAGGTGGAGGAGGGGTAGATGGAGGACAGGTGGAGGGGGACAGGAGGAGGGGGTAGATGGAGGACAGGTGGAGGGGGGCAGGTAGAGGAGGGGGTAGATGGAGGACAGGTGGAGGGGGCAGGTGGAGGAGGGGGGAGATGGAGGAAGGACAGGTGGAGGAGGGGGGACAGGTGGAGGAGGGGGGACAGATGGAGGAGGGGGACAGGTGGAGGGGGGAAGGCAGAGGGGCGGTAGATGGAGGAAGGACAGGTGGAGGAGGGGGTAGATGGAGGACAGGTAGATGGAGGACAGGTGGAGGGGGATAGGTGGAGGAAGGACAGGTGGAGGAGGGGACAGGCAGCACCTGTGACGTTTTTTCGAAGCTCATCGTCCTGCTCCCGCAGTGTCCGCAGCAGCTCAAAGATGCCGTTCTCCTCCACCAGGGCCAGCTTGTTGTCGGCATTGTCGTAGATGAGGTTGCGCATGGCACCCGTGGCGTGGCGCTGCACTTCCTGGTTGGCGTGGTTGAAGAGCTTCACCAGCCTAGGCACGGCCTGAAGGCTGCGGGCCTGCGGGCAGAGGCATATGGGGGCGCACAGATGCATGTGGATGGATGCAGACTATACACGTGTGTGCAGATGTGTCCAGGTGCGTAGATGTAGATATGCAGGGGATGCAGGTGTCTACAGGTGTACGGAGGTGACGCAGGTGTATACGGGTGTATGGAGGTGACGCAGGTGTATAGGGGTGTATGGAGGTGACGCAGGTGTATGCGGGTGTATGGAGGTGACGCAGATGTATGCGGGTGTATGGAGGTGACGCGGGTGTATGGAGGTGGCGCAGGTGTATGCGGGTGTATGGAGGTGACGCAGGTGTATGCGGGTGTATGGAGGTGACGAAGGTGTATGCGGGTATATGGAGGTGATGCAGGTGTATGCGGGTGTATGGAGGTAACACAAGTGTATGCAGATGTATGCAGGTGATGCACGTGTATCCAAACTGTACCCTACTGCTCTTCCTCTGCTGAGGGGACTCTGGACACAGTGGGGTCTGCCTGGTCAGCTTGGGGACCAGGAGGGGTGGTCAGTGAGCAGAGGTCAGTGGGAGGTGGTGGGGCCCTGAGGGAGGTCACCAGGGGCAGTGAGTGGGTGGTCGGGTGGTCACCTGCTTCTTGGCCGCTGCATCACTGTAGCACTTGTGCTGGATGTAGGCCGCTCCCAGCACCTGCAGGTTGGGGTCTGAAGCCATGAGGTACTTGACTGCTGAGGGCAGGTCAATGTCATCAAAACTGCAGAGCCAGGGGTCAAGGGTCAGGCTAACTTTGGGTTCAGGCTGGGCCTGTGGCAGAAGCCCCCTCCCTGTGCCAGGCCCAGACACTCACCCGCTGCTGAGTCTCTGCAGGGTTCGGTGGCCACAGTAGCTATTGAACCCACGCACGTCCGGCAGGTGGCCCGAGTCAGCCAGGCTGAGGCTGCGCACAGATGGCGCTCGGGCCACAGGCTCCAGGATGGCCCCCGGCGCTGCCCCACCTACCCCGCGGCTCCGGTGGCTGCTCTGGAATCGCTGCAGGGTCCGCATGGCAGGGGCACGGATGGTCCGGCTCGGGGAAACCTCGGTGGCCTCGGGCCAGTCCAGCCCCCCTGCCCGGCTCGCGCTGGAGCTGGCCTGGCGCTCGTAGGCAAAGCCCCTGTAGGTGGAGGTGGCTGCAGGCTCCAGCTGCTCAGACACCACGCTGTAGCGGTCGTCCAGGCCCCCAGACCCCAGCCGCAGCGAGCGCAGGGACAGTGTGTCATAGTCGGCCCGGCTGCCAACTCCACTGCGCTCGTGGAAGGACACAGGCCTGGCGGGCATGGG
Organism: Theropithecus gelada; assembly: GCF_003255815.1. Classification (NCBI taxonomy): domain Eukaryota; kingdom Metazoa; phylum Chordata; class Mammalia; order Primates; family Cercopithecidae; genus Theropithecus; species Theropithecus gelada. The sequence goes on from NC_037682.1 coordinate 165,148, forward strand.
AGGGGTGGGCTGAGCACCCCCGTACCCAGCGGCCCCAAAGGCGCTGCCCCCGTTGTGGGCGGAACTCAGCCGCCGACTGCAGCTCAGGTCTACGGCGGAGCGGGAGGACCAGGAGGCTGGGCTGTAGGCTGGCTTGGCGATGGGCCGGAAGCCCTGTGGGTCGAGAGGGGGCGGTAAGGACGTGCCTGGGCTCACCTGTGTCCAGCCCTGCCGCAGAGCCTCCCCCTCTCCGAACTGCAGAGCTCAGATCGTCCCCCTCGGGCTGGGCCCATTGCTCACCGAGGTCTTGTCCCCACTCAGGCCCTGAGAGCGAGAGCTGAAGCCAGACTGCAGGGTGTGGTACTGCCCCCTGGATGTGCCTGCGGAGAGGGACGGTGGTAGCCCAGCTCTGCCACACAGCAAAGCCCCGGCCTCCTGCCTCCTCCCCACTCCATCGCTATTCACAACCCCAGGAGCAGCCTCCAATCCAGGGCAGGGAGGCCAGGGGCTTCAGGGCCAGGGCCTCCCCATTCCTGCCATGGCCTGGTCTCCTCACATGTCAGCCCTGGTGGTCCACCTTCCACAGCCCACCCCCCAGCTGTGCCTCCTCTGCCCAAGAAGGCAGATGCGCTCACCCACTGACCTCCTGGTCGCCTGGAGGAATGTGCCAGGGACTCTGACATCAGTTCTCCAATCCCTGCCATGGTACAGCACCCAGCCTCCTCCTCCAGGAAGCCAACCTGGCCTGCCCCAACTCACACTGACTCCTTTTGAGCCCCTCCTGTGCCCAAATCTCATCTGTGCCCAGTCACAGGAGAGTGACACTGTCTCCCTGGACCAGTATGCCCTGTTGCAGTGCTCTCTCCCACCCGGCAGAGCCCGAGGCAGGGGCCACACCCACCCCGTCCAGCCACACACACGCCAAGGGCAGCTGCGTCAGCCCGACTCCACAGTGAGTGGACAGACAGGCGGGTGGGCGGAGGGTGGATGGAGAGACAGGCAGGAGGAGGATGGGAGGGCTGCTGTGACTGTTGGAAGGATGGACAGAGTGGTGGACGGAGGGGTGGGAGAGCCGGCGACAATGGTGGGTCCCGCAGGTGAATGGTGAGTGGGGAGAGGGATGGACTCGTGGGTGGGTGCAGAGAGGACGGGCTGATGGCGGGGGCATGAGAAGGCCCAGCAGAGCGACCACTGGCTGCGGGGCTCAGTGTGGGGTACAGGGAAGGGGGCCGTGGCCCTCCCACAACTCTGCCCAGAGCTGGATACTCTGCTGGGGACACCCCCACAGCAGGGGCCCCAGACCCACCCTGGTTAATGGGGCTTCTGGGCCGGGGCTATTAACTCTCTGACGCTGGTGAGGCCCAGCCCGGAGTAGGGGCACGCCCCAGCCTGGGGACCTCACCCCCACCCCCCAATTATAATCCACCCCCCTCTAATTGGCAGGGTAGCCAGGGTGGTAATTAACCCTTCCCTCACCGTCCTCCACCCCATGACCCCTGGGCACCCGACTTGGTCACCAGCAAGGCTGAGGCCCCTGGAGGGAGGACCCCACAGTCCAGGCCGCCGGGCCGGCCCCTCCGCTGGGCGACCTTCACTTCCCCCCGGCCAGTAGCTGGAGACCAGTCCTGGGGGTCCCCTCTAAACACCACGATGAACTGGCATCTGGGTCCCTGGCATTCTGGGAGGTTCCTCTTACTGTCTGACCTTAATCCCTGTTGCTGTAGCTGGCGAAGGAGGAAATGACGTTCTAGAACCACTGCCCTCAACCACAGCATCTGTGTGCTCCTGTCACTCACACTCACACGCATGCACACGCACTCGCGTGAATGGGGCCAGGATTCCGCCACAGGTGGGTCTGGCTGGCACCGAGGGGTGCTCCTCCACCTGCTGTTCCCACAGAGAAATCTGGGTCACTCCAGCGGGGCCCTCCCCTCTAATTCCTCAGGGAGCCCCTGGTCCAGACAGGCCTGGCTTTCCTCCAGGACTTCCCAGCCCCCCCACACCTCTCCCCGCTTTCCTGTTCTGCTCATTCCCATGAAGTGTGGGAGAAGCGTGGGTGTCTGGGTGTCCCTGAGACCGTGCGTGAGCCTGTGCTTCTGGGGCAGTCGCGTGCGTGTTCCGGGTTTGCCGATTGAGGGGCCTGGCCCGCCTGCCATGTGCCAGCCTTCCCTGTCATCCCCCACGGGGGAGGCTCTAGGCTGAGGACACAGGTGGGGCCTGGCCAGGCTCTGTCCCTGGAGGACCCGGGGGTCCTTGCTTGGATGGGGAGCCCCACCCATGGCTTCTCCCCACGCCCGCTGGGGCGGGGTGCGTGACTCAGTGTGAGGCCTGGTGAGTCAGGAGCCAGCCTCACTGCGGCCTCTGCCCTCGCCCTACCACCTCCGCCCGCAGACACCTCTCTCTGCCACCATCGTCCCCGCCGCGGTCCCCTCTGCCCGGCACCTGCCTTGTGCCTTGGCCTACCTCTGGCAGTCTCCGCCTCAGGCTCGGGCTCAGCGGCCCCGTTGTGCCGCGGCTGCTGTCCCAGCTGCAAGAGGCGGGCGCGGACCTGCTCCTGGACGCGGGCTGCCCGCAGCCGCTCGGCCTCCGGCCCCTCGGCGCCCCGGCGGTCCAGCTGCAGGTCAGAGGGCAGCGCCAGGGAGCACACACCGGCCTCAGGCTGCAGGGCCGACAGCAGGAAGTTACCATCCTGCATGGCGGCAGGTCCACCGGGCCTGGGCCTGGCGGCCGCCTCCAAACTCAACTATCTTCACGTCCTGTCCCTCCAGGCCCTCTCCCTGAAGTCCCCGCCCCGCCAGCCTCACCCAGAGCCGCCTGGAGACAGACGCCTGCCCAGCCCTGAGCGCAGCTGGGGGCGGGGACACCTGGCCAGGTGGGAGGGAGGGGCCACCGCCTGCTTAAGGTGGAATTTGGGCGGAAGAACAGGCCCTGCATGGCCCCAGGTCCCAGCCTGGCCTCCTGCCTCCTTTTCTCCCATCCCATGGCAGGGCCACGGGGGCCCTGGGTCCTTCTTGTTCTCAGCCTGTAAAGGCCGGACCGAGCCCTCTGTCGTGGGGCTGGGACAGAGGGGCCCTCTGTGTCCTGAGTGTCGGGAAGGGCAGAGGTCCTGAGGGGGCCTATGTCCTGCCACCCCCAGCATGAAGGGGAGGGTGTCCCACCCCCTGGGGGGTCTAGGGCCCTAGGCAGCTCCAAGGACCAGACAGCCTCCACGGTAGCCCAGCCTTGCTGGTGAGGCGGGGATGAGGCCTAGGAAGGGGTTGGCAGGAGACACTGTGGGGAGCCAGGGGTCAGTGCCGGGGTCAGGACACAGGATGGAGGGACGGAGCTTTAGGGTCCAACCGGACTCCATGGAGGCCCTGGTGCTTGGAACCCAGAGAGCCCCCTCCCACCAGGAAGCATGTGGATGGACCAGCCCTCCCCCGAGGCCTGCAGACCCTGGAACTCACCCTCAGGACCCCCTCACCCCCCACAGAGGCCTCCAAAGGGCTGACTTGACCCTCTCTGGCTTCTGGGACCCTGGGACCACTGCTCCTGCCCCCCAGGCCCTGGGGTGGGAGGCCGTTCCCAGCACATGAGTCAGGGTGCAGGGGGGCGGGGCTGCCCCAGGGGGTTGACTCAGAGGGGCCTGCACTCCTGTCAGCGCATGCCAGGCTGGGGCAGGAGCGGTGTGCGCTGAAGAACCAGGGGGTCTGGGAGAGCAGAGGCCGGGATGGAGCGGGAGCGAGGGTGGGGTGTGCGGGGAAGAACCAGGGGGTCTGGGAGAGCAGAGGCCGGGATGGAGAGGGAGTGAGGGTGGGGGTGGGGTGGCGGGGGAGGCCCAGACCAAGCAGGGCTTGTGCTCAGAAGGTCTCCTTCGAGCACCACAGCCAGTGGAGCCAGCAGGCAGGTTCTGAGGCCCTCTGGCCTCCGGGACAGGCCCCTGGTAGATGGGGGGGTGGGGATAAGCCTAGGAGGGCTGGGGGTGGGAGCTGAACATCTTGACAACCCCTGGGCTTCTCTCACGAGCTCCTCTGACAGCCTCTGCCTCTCTCTGGACCCTGGACCCGGGCTCTGGGCTCTCCTCTCAGGCATACCCTTCCCCTCAGTGAGGGTGGATCCAGGGTTAGGAGGCAGCATTAAGGGTGAGGTCAGTGCTGAGGGGGAGGAAGCTAGAGGTGGGAGTCGGAAATCAGCGTTGGGGGCTAAAGGGGGAGGGGAGGGCCCACTGAAAGGACAGGCCAGGCCTGGGCTGGGCCACCAGGTGGGGTCGGGGTGGTGGGGCAGGGGTGGGAGACCTACCCTGCCCGTGGTCCGGATCCCGCCAGCCTCCCAGCTCATCCCAGAGGCCACTGCTGACAGCTGAGGTGTCCTGGGCTCCATCCCTGGCCTGGCGCATGCGGGGCAGCCTCTGCGGTGGGACAGGACTGTGGGGGCCCCGGAGGGCGGGGTGGGAACGCCCAGCTCATCAGACTGGCTGATTCCCTGGGAGACGGGTTTCGTGTGGAAAAATCCTGGGAGACAAGTTTGTGCGGCACAGAGCGGGCCTGGAGGTATGTGCCTGGCATGGACTGGGCCCCGCCCTGCATCCAGGTCCACCCCAGGTCCACCTGGGGCCCTGCAGAGGCCAGGCGGGGCTGCGTGGCAGGGGAAGCCAGCCTGGAGGGCCTCTGCCGACCTTCCCTCCTCCCCTTGGCAGAGAGGGCTGAAGGTGTACCCCCAGAGCTGCGGCGCCTCCCTGAGGATGCGTGGTCCCTGCCAGGCACAGTTTTGGCAAAGCCAGGAATCTGGGGTGCACCTTCCCTCACCGCAGTCAGGCCAGAGGGATGGCGTTGCCTGCTAGACCACCGCTGCAGCTTCCAGCCCCAGGCTCAGAGGAGTCTTATCTGAGCCCTGTGACCAGTCCCGAGTGTCTCGCTCTCCCTGGAGCCAGTTCCTGGCACAGGAGCCCTGGACGAGGGCTTGGTGGTGGGCTTCCTGGAGGAGGCGGTTGTCTGTGGGGCCTGGAATCTGCATGTAGCCTCAGGTCGCTCTGGGTGCACAATCAGGTTGAGAACCTGGAACGTGAGGGCCTCGAAGGGTGAGTGAGCACTGCTCTTGGATCCCAGGTGGCAGATGGCCTGTCAATCACCTCCCAAGAGGAGGTGGGAGAGGGCGCAGGAGGGCTTCGGGGTGCGATGGGCTCAGCGTGGGGGGCATGGGAGGCACTCACAGAGAAGGTGGGCTGGGCCCAGGTCGGGGGTGGAGCTGCCAGGTGCATGCCTGGAGTTGTGGGAGGGCACAGACTCAAGTCTACAGGGCAGAGCCTGCCTGGGTGGAGGGGGATGGGGTGGGAGCCTTAAGGAGCAGAAGGGGGAGGATCTGGGGAGAAAGGTGTGAGGACATTAGAAGCAAAATAATAGTCAAAACCGAATTCAGGAGTGTCCTGGTGCACAGAGAGGCTTGGGAGGCTGCCTCAGGTTCCACCGCCTGCAGCGGCGGGGTGGGGAGTGCATTGGGGGGCCCCTTGGTGGTTGATGGACCCAGTGTGGGGGCACAGTTCACCCAGAGGCAAGCGTCCTGGTGCTTCCTGTTGGCGCCCACGCTTTGCAAACCTTCCGACCTGGGCTCCAGCCAAGTCCAGCCCAGGGCCCAGCCCCTCCACGGAGCCTACCCTGCTGCCTATGGGCACCACCCCTCACCCTACGGAGTGTGGCCCCTGCCCCTGCCCCGGGCCTGTGGGTGGGCAGCTCTGAGGTCTCTGGCCTTGGTCCTTGGCATGGAAGGCAGCTGAGGGGTACGGCCCCAGTAGGCTCTTGGGGGGACACCTTTCGTCTGCACACACCCCATCCGCTGCCGCCCTGTTGGTCAGTCTGTCCATCCGTCCATCCACTCATTCATCAGATGAGTCTCGGGCTCTTCCTTTGCCCCCGGCGCTGCTCTGGGGAAGGGCGCATATGTCCGAGACGGGTGGGGCATCTCCCGGGGGCTCTCCTGGAGTCTGGCCTCAGGAGGGTGTAGGGACCCATTAAATTAGTCCCAAGTGTCCCTCACCAAATTGCAGCTACTAACAGGTGGTGGCAGCTCCTCTGCTGCTTTTCTGTTATAAACAGGTGGAGCTGTGGGGCCACGTCCTCCTCAAACAAGGGGGAGGAAGGAAGTCCCAGGAACTGGGGGCCTGGCCTAAGAAGGTGCCTTTTGAAAGGAAAAAACATTAAACCCTCCATAGAAAAGCTCCCCGTATTCACAAGACTATATTGATTCCTGACATGGTGGAGGAAGGAGGCCTGAGATGCCACTCACAGTTGTGCCAAGAGATGGGGAGTGGGGCCCAGATTGGACAGGAGAACTGAAAGGCCTGCTCTGGAGTCCGGGAGGTGGTCCATCCTCCTCCAGAATCCCTGGGGCTCCTGAATGGCAGTGGTGGTCTGGACGACTGGAGCTGGGGAGAGGAGCCTGGGAACCCATCAGTCCTGCTGTACCATTTGGGAGACCGGCCCTAGGTCTGGCAACCCATGTCTCCAGGGACAGTCTGTCCTCCAGTGGTCCCCAAGGCAAACTGGACAGGGCCAAGGTGGCCTCCCTGCACTGTCTGGAAACCCTCCTGAAGGGCCCTCCTCCCTGCACTGTCTGGAAACCCTCCTGAAGGGCCCTGGCCCAACACCTTTGCAGCAGTCACAGGTGTATCCAGGGATTCTGGGGTCCATGAGCCCACAGGGCGGCTATTAGACCCTCTGCGTTCCCTTTCTTTCCTGGACTTCCTCCCGGTCCCCACTGCAAAAAACCGAGGTTGCCCCTGCCAGGATGCCCCCAAAGTACCATCTGGTCCCACAGCCCATTCCCGCTGTTGCTTCCCTATTATATGTCCCCGACATCAGGGGCTGCCTGTGCAATAAACTCATCCCCTTATCCCCTAGCACCAGCTGTTCATTGACTGAATCAGGAGACAGAGAGCCACCCTTCACCAAGGCCGCTGCCATCCCCTGGGAAGGCAGTGGGGCCAATCCCTGCTCTACCACGGACAGCCTGGTGCAATCGAGAGGCCCAGTTCCATTCCCTCGAGAGCCCTCCAGCCTGGTGCAATCGAGAGGCCCAGCCCCAGTCCCTGACAAGCCCTCCAGTATCACATCTGAAAGTGTTTCATCCTCCATTTTCCCATTTTATCACTGGGGTCTCATTTAGGGTCCTCCAATGGTACTGCTATTTTTCCAATTGGATAAAGCGTTTCCTCTTCCCTGGCCCTAGATAAGATATACAGCTCATCCCCCAAATTCTCTGCCAGTTGCGGGGTGGCCTGCTTTTCAGAAGTGGTCAGGGTTTGATTCAGAAGCAACATGACATCCTTCCAGGAGAGCTCAAATACTTGGGTTAGGTTCTGGAAAGCCTCTATTTATCTGTCAGGGCCATCTAAAAACTTGCCAAGATCTCCCTTAATTTGACTGGGAACTGCCTAAAATGAGGATTTCTAGGCTGGGGAAAGATTGAGAGAGAACCTGGATAGGGAGGAGCGAAGGGTTTGATTCCTCCACTGGAGGTGCCTCAGGGGTTTGCTTCTCTATTTCCCTGGGATTGCCTCTTGCAGCCTCTCCTGAGACAGCCACTACGAGGGCTGGATCAATCCTACAACAGAGGTAAAGGTCCAAGTTACCCTGCAAAGCAAAGAAAGCCTGCACACACGAGGCCTCAGACCACTGGCCCTCACGTTTACAGAAAAGCTTCCTCCCGAGACCATGCTTCTCTTCTGGGTCTCAAGGTGTTTGGCACCAAGTTGGCGACCAAGGAAATAACAAGAACATTTTTGCCACAAATTTATATACAGATACCAAGGCACACTTAGCTTCATCTGTAGATGACTCAGCCAAATGCTCATTCTACCCAGTAATATTTCTGGTTTGCAACAACATCCTTTTTTTTTTTTTTTTTTTTTTTTTTTTTTTTTTTTTTTTGAGACGGAGTCTCGCTCTGTCGCCCAGGCTGGAGTGCAGTGGCGCGATCTCGGCTCACTGCAAGCTCCGCCTCCCGGGTTCACGCCATTCTCCTGCCTCAGCCTCCCGAGTAGCTGGGACCACAGGCGCCCGCCACCTCGCCCGGCTAGTTTTTTGTATTTTTTAGTAGAGACGGGGTTTCACCGTGTTCGCCAGGATGGTCTCGATCTCCTGACCTCGTGATCCGCCCGTCTCGGCCTCCCAAAGTGCTGGGATTACAGGCTTGAGCCACCGCGCCCGGCCAACAACATCCTTAACATTTAACATCATACATAAAGAAGAGATAGGAACCATGACAGTCACAAAAGAAAGAAAGAAAAGAACGATAGGAAAGAGTGGAGGTCCTCGTGCCAACACCCTCATGGGAGACCCGGGACTGGAGTCAGTCCAGGGGCCTTTGGATAACACCAAGGGGTAACCTCAGCCAGATACCCCCAGTTGCCCTAGGACCTCCTTCTGGTCCCACGTGACAGCTAGACTTCCATGAAGGAAAACTGGGTTGGAACAAAGCCAACATTCCCAACACCTGAGGGTGATGGGAGCTTGACAGTGTCCTCCCCAGCAAGCCTGGCCCCCATGTGTTGAGTCTGGCACTTGGAGACTAGTCGTCACGTTTAGCTGATTGATAGCGGCCTGGTATTTTTCTTTCATTTCAGCTGTTGTGGAGTTTAGGAACCACAAAGAAAGGACAGAAAGAGAAGACCCACTTTTGCTCACCCTTCCACAGATCCCAGACGAGCCCCCAAAAATGTTATGGGATATTTGGGGTGTTGCTATTCTGACCAGAAACCTCTGTGGCTGGGAGCACCTTTGCCCAAGTTCTTGTCCTGTGTCCAGGAAGAATGAGGTACATAGACAAGTGGAGGGTGAGCAAGACAAAAAGGAGCTTTATTGAGTGTTAGAACAGCTCAGAGGCTCTCAGCAGAGAGGAGGCTGGGAGTAAGTGGCTCCTCTCTGCAGCTGGCCATCCTGTCCCCTCCGTCCTCCTCTCCACTCTGGCTGAACCCGGGGCTTTTATGGGCCTCAGAGGGGAGGAAATTCGTGCCTAGTGGTTCATGGGCAGCCATGGGTGGGCCCGGAAAAGGCACCACAAGTCCCCACTCTGGTCCTCGGGAGTGTCAGCGTGGCCCCCAGCCTTCAGGCCCACCCTGGCTTGAAGGTGGAGCCTCACCAGGGACTTGCCTCTTGCCTCCCAGGAGCCTGTCTGCCTCCCACTGCCATCCATGGTGCCCAGGCTGCTGGTGCCAAGGGATGCCCACAGGCCAGCACTGAGCTGCCCCCAGCCCCATTTTGGCCTCCCTCCCACACTCATTGGTGCCCAAAGTCTGGAGGGGCTGAGATGGCAGGGGACTGGTGTGTCAGCACTGCTCTGAGGGTGCACAGCTGGCTGGGCTGCAACAGCACCCGGGCTTGGTCCCAACCCCACTCCAAGATCAGAGTGGGTGCCAGGAGCAGGGACACCCCCAAGTCTGTGGTGTTAGGGGGTCCTCCCTGGTCCCCAAGACCAGCAGGAGGCCTGGGCCCACAGCTGCAACCTGGACGGCTGTGGTTGCACCTGCAGTGCTCCCACCCTGCACAAATAAACCCAATGCTTCCAGGGCTGGTTCCATGAATCCTGGCTGTGCCTTCAGCCGGGTGCTCATGGGCTCCCGGGACACGGCAGGAAGCGAGGTTGAGGCGGCTGTGGGGGCTCCAGGCCTGGGAGTGGGTCTTGCCCAGCTGTGCGAGGGTGGAGGTGGCACAGTAGGCAGCCTTGGGGATGTGGGGCACAGGGGACCTACTGCTGCCACTGCTGCTCCTGCAGCCATCCTGCTGCCCTGTGCATCTCCTTGCAGCCTGGGGTGAAGGCTTTAGGCCCTCACAGTACCCGGGCCGGCATCCGGGGCACAGGGAGGCGATATCACTGTGAGTTCCCCCTGCAGTTCCAACACTCAGGGGCAGCCTGGGGCACCCCCCTCGCCCGACTCACAACCATGCCGGGGGAAGCCTCTGGGAGAGGACTGTGGGCCCTGGCTCCAGCTACAGGGAGCGCCAGACTCCGCAGTGAGGGCAGGAGCAGGTACTTCCGAGCTCACAGGGAGTGGGGGGGGCTTCTTGGGCCCCAAAGAGCACAGGAATGTTGAGGTGCACGCAAATGAACCCAGTGCCTGGGAGGGCCGGGTTCCTGCCTGCCCCATGGAGTGGGAGGCCCAGCCACGCCTCCCCGCTGTGGCCAGTATCTTGGCATCGGCCATTCTAGATGGGCCACTGCTGCCATCATTCCTGCCTCAGCCTTTCAAAGTGCTGAGATTACAGGTTTGAGCCACTATGCCCGGCCTTATCATTGATTTTTAAGGAATTTCTTCACAGGCTGCCGCTGAACCCTGCCCTCCCCCGCCTGTGTCCTCGGCCACCTTCACCTTCTCAGACCTGGTCTTTCTGAGTACCCTGCTCAGAAACGCAGTCACACTCACATAGGCTGTTGCCTTCCCGGGCTTCCTTTCCCTCCGCTGCCCTTGCTGCCAGCCGGTATACCAGGTGTTTTATTGATGGCATCGTCGTGCCCCACCCCCCCGTGTTAGAATGTAAGATCCTTGGGGGCAGCGGTTTTTGTCTGTTCCGTCCCCTGCCTTTTCCTCAGTGCGTGACGTGTAGTGAGTGTGCAATGAATCATTGCCAAATGGATTAAACGATGGTGTGAATCGTCCAGATTACATGGAATTTTGACTTGTTTTCCGAGGTTAATTCTCTTTCTGATATGCGGGCTTCCCCCACCTGTGGTTTACGCTTCTTCTCTCCTTTTCTCATTTTCTTGGGGTAGCATGGATCATTAAATCCAAGGCTAGTTCTTCTCTTGCTGTGAAACATTTGTGATTGGGGACAATTCCATCTGAACTAGATACACAGGGATCAGTGGGCAGGACAGCTGGTCATCACATGGCTTCTGGGCGTGTGTGACCAGCCATGTCCTCTGCCCTGGGGGCACTTCTCCCCTATGGACCAGTGGGACCTGTGAAACCCACACCAGGTGACTGGATGCCGCTCTGGTCAATGGCTGGTCCACCTGGTTCCTCCTTCGGCTCCACCTCCCAGCTGCCCTGTGTGCATGGTGAGCGGTGACCTCAGGACACATCTTCAGAGGACAATTCTGGCTGCTGGGCGTATGAACCATTCCACCCAGTGTGAACGAGGAGGTAGAAAGAAGAGTGCCCGCTCAAGATGTGCCTGTTCTAGTCCCAGAACCTGTGACTGTTACCTTCACGGCAAAGGGCTTTGCAGATGTGACCCAGTGAGGGACATGATGGTTACTGTGGGTTTGCTGGGAGGGCCCAGTGTAATTACAGGGAGCCTCACAAGAGAAGGCAGCAGGGTCAGAGTCACAGGAGGAGATGAGAGAGAGGGAGAGAGAGGAAGTGCGAGAGAGGAAGAGGCCAAGCTGCTGAAATCCAGGTGGCCTGGAGAAGCTGGAGAAGGCATGGACACAGACTCACACCTAAGTCTCCAGAGGGAACCAGCCCTGCTGACACCTTAATTTTGGCCTTTTTTTTTTTTTTTTCCGAGACAGGGCCTTACCCTGTTACCCACGCTGGAGTGCAGTGGTGCAATCACAGCTCATTGCAGCCCAGACCTCCCGGGCTCAGGTGATCCTCCTGCCTCAACCTTCCAAGTACCTGGGACTACAGGTACACACCACTGTGGTTGGGGATCCGGCCGCTTCAGCCTCCCAAAGTGCTGGGATTACGGGCGTAAGTCACTGTGCCAGCCTTAATTTTAGGACTTTTTATCTCCAGAACTGTAAGATAATAAATTTTTTTAAGCCACTACACTTGTGCCAATTCGCTACAGCAGCCATAAGGAACTTACACGGCCACTCGGTGCCTGGCAGAGTACAGCCTCCCTCCTGTGACCCAGCCCAGGCCGGGACCGAGCTGGACCCACGGGCAGAGAGGAGACAAGGCAGGAGTGGGCTTCGACCAGCCTCTGAGTCAGTCCTTCTCTGGTGCCCTGCTGACCCTGACCTTGAAGGTACCAAAGTCATACAGGCCCCCTGATTATGGCTTCACTGGCTCGAGTTGGGTTTCTGTTTCTGGAAACCCCAAGTTTTGCCTGATCACCCCCAGCCCCAGCACAAGACATGCCCCACCTGGGTGCAGACAGCTCCTCCACCCTAGAGGAGGCTGGGGTGGGACTGACACCCGATTCTGTTTGCAGAATGGGGCACTGTGGCGGTGACTGCTCATTCCTCGCCCCAGTGTGGGGGGGCCCTGTGCTGTCTATGTCTGTTATCAGCGGGCACAGACCCCACAGACACAGGGCGGGAGGAAGAAGTCGGAAGCCCCCTCCCCACAGGGCCGGGCACCGAACCTCACAGGCAGGAAGGGGAAAGTGGTCTAGGGGGTGGGAGAAGCTGGGGTCTGGAAGGGCTGCCGCTGGAAGTCAGGAGGTCGTGCTCAGGGTCCCCCAGCGGTGAGGACTCCACCTCTCAAGAGAACAGGCACAGAGGACAAGTCAGAACTAAAAAAAATATTTCATTTCATTCTGAATAAAAAACAGAACAGACAGAACTCTTGGAAATCCTGAAAACAATGTCGTCGCTACAGCAAAATTTCACAGAAATCATCGCAGAGTGGGGACCAAGGCCAGGCCCTGACCCGCTGTGAAGGCTGCCTCTCCAGGGAGGGGCACGACGCCGGGGCCCAGTGGGCCAGAGAGGAACAGGCACAGGGGGTGGCTGTGCCCCTCTGACCAGCCCTGCCGGGTCCCTCGGGACCAAGCTCAAAGCCCAGCCCCCAGCAGCTGCCTCCGGACTCCCACCGGGGCTGGGAGGGGCTGCCCGTCCTCAGGACACCCCCGTGTGAGAGCCCTTCCTGCTGCGGACGCTCCACATGCCCCTCTTGGAGTGGTAGTGGTGGTAGAAGTTCCGCAGCCGGAGTCGCTCCACCTCCAGCCCTGCCTGCAGGACCCTGGGGGCAGAGAGAGGAGAGGTGATCAGGACTCGGCAGGGGGAAGAGAGAGAGGTGGTCAGGACCCAGGGGCCAGGGGCAGAGAGAGGTGATCAGGACCCGGGACAGGGGGCAGAGAGAGAGGTGGTCGGGACCCCGGGGCCAGGGGCAGAGAGAAGGTCGGGACCCCGGGGCCGGGGACAGAGAGAGGCGTCAGGACCCCGGGGCCAGGGGCAGAGAGGTGATCAGGACCCGGGGCCGGGGGCAGAGAGAGGTGATCAGGACCCGGGGCCGGGGGCAGAGAGAGGAGAGGTGGTCGGGACCCCGGGGCCGGGGGCAGACAGAGCGGTGGTCGGGACCCCGGGGCCGGGGGCAGAGAGAGGTGATCAGGACCCTGGTCCAGGGACTGGGGGTGTCAGGGCTGCCTCCAGCTTCCAGGGCCCTAGTGGGAGGTTGGGGACTCAGGGCCACCCAAGGCCTACAGGATCGGGGGCAGAGCTGGTTCAGGGATGTCCCTGAGCTTGCAGGACCTGGGGGTGGGACAGGGTCTCAGGAGTGATTCGGGTGGAGGGGGTCTCTCTGAGCCTGCAGGATACTGGGAAGATGGGGAAGGGTAGAGTTCTCTCAGCATGTGGGCACCATTTTCCTCATTCCGAGGAGGACGCAGGGTTCAGGGGAGTGGGAGGCGGTCACCTGTCCAGGAGCTCCCAGTCTTCACCCCCCCACTGGTCTCGGAACTCTTCCGTATTCATGCCTCCGACCCGGTCAAAGTCCGACTTGTAGATCCCAAAAAGGCCAAAGCCGTTCACCTCCCAGTAACCTGGGGCGGGCGGGTGAGGAGTGCTGCCCTTCAGACCAGGTCCTGCAAGGCCTCCCCGCAAAGGGCCGCCAGGAGACCTCGGGAGGGCCTCAGGGGCAGGGTCCCATCACCATGGGGGCTTCCGGCGGTGCCCGGTAATGACCCTGGAGCGCGATGCATAAACGCAGGATACTGCAGGAGGTCCCCGGGGACCCCCGCATGGCCCTGGGTGTGCTGGTGCCGGGGGACTGGGGCTCTGGGCTCTACGGGGAGCACTGATGGACTCCCAGGCCTCCCCTGGGGACTGAGAGGCCCCGGGTTCCTGGACGTTACCGTGGCGGTTGGTGGGAACCTTGCCATCACAGGGTGGGTCGCTTGGGGCCTCACCGTGGGGGTCCCGGGGCGAGCTCCCGCAGCTCAGACGCATGACCACCGGCGCGAAGGCCAGCCTGCCCTCCACGCAGTGCTTGCGGATGCCGTCCAGGATGTTGGGTGGGAAGTGGATGTGCAGGTCGCAGAGGAACACGATGCTGCTGGCGTCCTGGGGGGTGCGGGAGATCTGAGCCCCGCCCTCCGCTCCTCCCCGGATACGCCCCGTTTTGCTCCCCGACCCCCATCTGGCCCTCGGACCTCCACCGCGTCCACTCCCGCCTGCAGCCCGGCGGAGCGCTCGAAGTTCCCGGTTCGTCTCAGGTACTGGTACCTGGGGAGGAGGAGTCACAGGCACGATCTCTGGGGGTGGGGTCAGGGAAACCCACCTCCCGGGGAGGAAAGGTGCGCTGGGTCCGCCCAGGTGGAAGTAGGGGCCGTTACCGGGGCAGGCGCGCAGTGCGCAGGGCCCGCTCCACGTCCATATCCTCGCTCTCGAAATCCACCAGGACGACGCTGAAACGCGAGTCCCCGGTGCGCGCGTGCAGCGCAGCCATGTCCGCCAGGAACTGCGCCACCCACCGCGCCTGGTTTTTCACTGGAGGAGAAATGGGGGGCGGGGCGCTGAGCCGACCCTGACTGTATGCTGGGGCCTCCCAGCTCCGAAGAACCTCATCCCGGACACCCACACCCTTTCCTAGTCATTAGGGTCCACATTCCTCCCACGCGGTCTCCCGGAGACCCCGAGCCCGCCCTGCGCACCTGGCACGATGAAGTGAACCATCACGTCCTGGCGCCAGGCCAGGCGCAGTGGCCGGCAGAGCTCGGGGCGGCCATCGGGGCGCACAGAGGCCGCGGGAGCGGGCTCGGGACTTCCTCTGTCTGCATCCCCCACGTGGGCTCCTGGCAGCCGCAGGAAGACGTACTCGGAGAGTCGCAGGCGGCCTCCCCCGCGCTCCTGCAGCTCCAGCTCCAGCAGGAAGCGACTCCCTCGCGCCGAGTCCCGGCGCTTCTCCACGTTCACAATGCGTAGAAGCGCGAAGCGCCTGCAAGGCTGGGTGGTCAGCCGGTAGGAAGGCTTCCAGCCTGCACCCCACCCGCAACCCTGGGCCGCCCTGGCCACAGAAACTCAGCTGACTTGGAGTTGCGGGAGGCTGCGGGCTCCGCGGCACAGCTTCTGCCCCTCCAGGCAGGCCCAGCAGGCAGGTCCACCTTCCAGCCACCCCTCCAGGGTCGGGGCAGGACTGGGGGCACACCAGCGAGCCCAGGCCCATCCTCACCCCCTCGCGGGCCTCCTGGCCACCATGCACGTCCCAGGTGACATTTATGACATGTCCAGCTGTCCTGTTACCCCTTTGCTCAGAAACCTTCAGGAGTTGGCCACCGCCCATGGGACAAGGTTCAAACGGCTTCTATGGCATTCTAGGACCTTAAGCAGTTTCGAATTTGTGGCCTTCAATCTTCCCCTCCTACTGGGGTAGCAGACTCCTCCTCAGGCACAGCCACTGTCTCCTCTCCTTTGTCCTGAGGAGTCCCCTGCCTGGGATATTTGCCCCAGCCCTCCCAGCCACTCCTCTTCCAGGCCCTGGGTCACCTCTTCTGAGAAGCCCCCCCCCCCCCCGCCCCGTGCCTTCACGGAACCCCTTTCCCCCAGGCAGCAGCTCTGGGCCTGTCCTGATCCCCGAGTGGAGGAGGCTTCAATGCTGGGAGCCTGTTCCCGGCCCCTTCCTCCTCATTCTGCCCAGCCGAGAACCTCAGTTTCCCTCCACTTTGCGCTCCTCATCTGGAGAAAATAGGATCCTGCCCTAGACGACGCTTTCTCTTCAGTCGGCCTCACATCCTCCCTTGGCAGTCTGTGCCCTTCACCGGGGGACGCCCACCTGGGTGCCGAGGGGTCCGAGGCCTCCCTCCAATTCCTGTCCTTCCCCACCCCAAAGCCCTGAGTGTCAGAGACCTCCTGCCCCAAATGCTCTTGGTCTCTCTACACTGTTGCTCCTTGAGCCACACCCAAGTGGGCAAAGGTGGGACCACAACAATGACCATCCCATGAGGCCTCCATAGCATGACGAGCTGCTCTCAGGAAGCTTAGAGCCAGGGGCAGGCGTGCCCTCTGAGCCACCTTGAATCCAGCACCCACCCCCCAGGGCTCCAGGCTGTCAGTCACCACCACCACCATCCTTTCCCCTCCAGGCAGCGGCACACCTGTCTGTACCCAAACCGGTGGAATTCCTGCCCTGCTCACAACCTTCCATCACGCACAGGAGAAACAGTCCCAGCTCTGCCTCCATCCTCTGACCCTGCCTCTGCCTGTCATCACTGCGCAGCTCCTAACTCGCTTTCAAGGCTGGGCACAACAGATGCTGCCTCTTCTTAGGACTCCACAGGCCTCCCGGAGGCCAAATTAGACTCCCCACTCGCGCCCGCCAGCCTGCAGGGAGGGCAGACAGCACTAGATTCCTGGGGCCTGGGGGAGACCAGAGGGGCCAATGGGCAGAAGCCCTGCACCCTCCTCTGCAGTCAGGCCCTGAGCACCTGGGAACACCCAGGGGCACTGCGAGGGGAGAGGAGGAGGGGTCCAGGGGTCCTGAGCTTTGCCCTAAGTGTCTCAGCCTGGCCCCTGAATGGGGCTGTCTGCCCAGCAACTGGTTGGGACTGACGCTGACCTATGTAGCCTGGACTCATCCCTGGGCCCAGGTCCAGGATGACAGAAGTGGGGTTCGCAGGTGCAGGGATGAGGCGCCAGCCCTGGGTGGGGCTCCAGGGAGGTCCCTGAGGCTGGACAAGTGCCCTGGGCAGTCAGGACACAGGGAAGGAAGGGGAGAAGCTGGGGCTTCGCTGGGGTGGGGGGCGGTGCCTCAGCCCAGGCCGGTACACCATTGAGCCCTGGGGAAGGTCTGAGGGGCCCACCAAGGCCAGGACCTCCTCTCCCCGGCCGTCCCCGGCCCCACAACCGCCCTGGCGCGCGTTGAGCCGGCCCCATACCCGCCGTGGAGCGCGTTGAGCCGCTCCATGTACTGAGCCGCCACGTCCACAGCCTCCGCCTCCGGCAGCTGAAGGTTCCCCGAAACGTTGCACCGCAGGTCGTTCCAGTCGGAGCGCAGCAGCTCGAAGTCCACGGCGCCCACGCTGAACGTGCGCTGCCAGTCGATGGCGTCCTCACGCCAGCGTCCGAGCGCCGGGCCCGCGGCCTCCTCGCTGTCCTCCGACGCAGCCTCGTCGCCCGGGGCCCCATCGTCCTCCCCTTCCTCCTCCTCCTCGCCCTCCCCGGGCAGCTGTGGCCCGGACACCTGGGACAAGCTCAGGAAGGAGGTCACGGGCCGCGCTTCGGAGGACAAGTTTGAGTCCACTGTGGGCACCGCAGGTCCCAGCGTGCGCGCCTGGCCCTCCTGGCCCCCTTGGGTGGCCTGCGCCCTGGCTGGGGGCCTCGGCTGTGTGGCCTGGGGGCCGCCGGTCCTGCGGCCGTGGGGCCGGGGTGGGCGTGGGGGCGCCCGCAGCTGCACTCTGGGCAGAGGCCTGGGGTGCAGGAAGACGCCAGGAAAGGGCGGCCAGGGCGCGCGCGGCGCTGGGGCCCGGGGGGATGCCCGCTGTCCCGGCCGCACCCTGGTCACGTACACCTTCGGGGGCTGCTGCTCCGCTGCAGGGCGCGGGGGCGGAGCTCGGCCCAAGAAGAGCGGCAAGGGGCGGGCGCGGGAGGCCCAGCTCAGGGCCCGGGAGTGCCTGGGGGCCCCCTCGTCCCGGGGGCGGGGAGGGGTTGGCGGAGCAGGGGTGGCTCCGGGCTCCGCGTGGACCGCTGGGGCGGGGGACGGGGGGCCGCTCCTGGACGGGGCCGCCTCCGTGGGCTCCAGGCTGTCGAGCAGCTCCCCCTCGTCCTCGTCGTCCAGGAAGTCTGCGGGAAACGCGGGTCAGAAGCTCCCTGCGCGGGTGGGTAAGGGCTGGGGGCGCTGCGGACACTCACCGTCCGGGTTGAGGAAGAGGAAGGCTCGGCGCTGCACCTCCTCTTCTTCATCCTCGTCCCCCTCCTCCTTGTCCATCTTCATGTACTTATAGAACCCAAACCTGGGGCGGAGCGGAAGCATCAGAGCCGAGTCCCGCCCTGCCCGCCCCGCCCCGCATTTTCCAGCCGGGCTGCGAGCCCACCTCTCCAGGTACAGCGGAGACTCGCGGTAGAAGCACTTGTTGTCCGTCTCCATGTGGGTGAGGCGGGTGTAGTCGTTGGGATAAACGAAGGACAGGTACACCTGGGGGCGGGGAGTAGGGGGCTCAGGGCTCAGGGCGGGGACCTCCCGGGGCGGCCTCCCAAGGGGCTGGAGAAGGCTCCGCGGAGTCCCGGACGGGAGACCAGGTCTCCACCCGCACTCACAAATTGCAGTCCCTGGTATCTGGCGATGGGGAAGTCCTTGACCACGTAGGTGGGGGCGTAGGCACAGGGCTCCAGCACGTTCTCCAGGCTCGAAGATTCCATGCGCGGAGCTGCAGGAGGTGCGGTCATGGGGCTGCTGGGGCAGGCACCCCCGCCCTCGCCCCCGCGCGGGCCCCCTCTCACTGAGGAAAAAGGTATCCCTGGGATCTGGCCGCAGCATGTCTGCGCTGGTGTCCTCCTGCGGCAGACGCCCCCCCACGTGGCTGGCTGGAGACTGGGGGACGTGGGCCACGTGGTCCATCTTCAGGGCTGACTCATCTGGGGGAAGAGGGGTTCCAGGGTGTGCTCAGACTCCTCCATTCCTCCCGCTCCCACCCAGAGCCCATCCCAAGGAGCCCCACATCCCCAGCGGCGCCCGCGCACCTGTGTACAGGGAGATGTGAGCAGAGCTGATGACCTCGAACTTCAGGCCGGGCAGGAAAGCTCGCCACTGCGGGGCAGAGAGGGTGGGCGTCAGGGGCAGGGCCGTGGCTGGGTCCAGGGAAGAAAGGGTCTACCCCGGCTCAGGGCCGGGGGACTAGTAGGACCAATCCCTTAAAGGATGCAGGAGGGGAGATGGTAGAGGGGTCCGGGGGTTCCAACAAGGGGCAGCAGGGAAGCTGGGGAAGGAAGCCTAGAAAGCTGAGGGGCCCTGGGAGCAGGGCCAGACCTCCCCATACTCCCTTCCTCACCTTTCCTACCTGAGGCCCCCCTCCTTTCATCCCTCCCTCCCTCCCTCCCTCCCTGAGGTCCGCCCCCCTGCCCGCCTCAGGTTATGACTTCCAACCCTGCCCATTCCCAGTGAGGTCACTGCTGGCCCCCTGAGGGCCGGGCTGGATTCCCTCTCCACTCTGCCCCCACCGCCAAGCTGGGGCTCCAGGGTCCTTCTGTTCCCACCTCATCCTGGGGCCTCCACAGACCACCTCAAACCCCTGTCTCCAGCCTGGGCCCTCTGCCCAGCTGAGCTGGGGTGAAACGCGCCCTCCACACACCAGACACAGGCACCACGGAGCAGCCCGCAACACCCACCAGGCTCCAGGCCCTCTGCCTTGCTGTGTAACCCCTTCCGCTTCCCCCATCCATCCCCACAGCCACCTCCCTGGGTTCGAGGACCAAAGGCCACAGTAAAAACCCTTCCCCCAGGCTCTCTCCACTCTGTGGCCAGGGGTTTTTTCCTGGAATGCAAATCCCATGGCCTCATTCTCAGGACAAAGCCCTATCTGTGCAGAGTGGTGCTCAGGCCCCGCCTGGTCTGGCCACCAGAGCCTTCCCAGTCTCAAAGACCCGCTTCCTCTGCTGGGTCTGTTCCTTCGCTGCTCTCGTGGTCTAGAATTCACCCGCCATACGCCCCACCCCAAATTATCTGCCCCCCACATCTCCCTACTGAATGTCTCCATTCTCTCAAGACTCTACTCAAAGGTGACTCCTAGTGAGGCCTCACCGAGCCCCCCAAGAGGGCGGAGCAGACCCTCCTGACCTCAGGCCCATGGCCCTGACCAACTGCTTTGTCAGCTTTGGGACGGGGACTCCACTGCAGTTGTCCTGAAGGGAGGCAGCGGAAGTGGAGTCTCCAGAAACTCCCGGGGGCAGGGGGCACTCACGCCCACTTCCACGTGGTCCGAGCCGCGGTCGTCCTGCTTGTGCAGCAACTCAAAGTAGTACCTCCGGGAGGCCATGAGCCTGGGGACACGAGGAGCAAGGGTTGGGCCCCGCCATGCATAGTGGAGCCAGGGAAGGGGGCAGGTGGTGCCCACACCCCTCAGGGCTGGCCCTCAGGAGGATGGCAGCTGGGCTGGGCAGGTGCTTGTGCAGAGTGTGTGCAATCGTGCACCGGGTAAGGAAACACCACGTAGCCCCCTCCCACGAATACACAAGTGCATGCACATGCACCCCACAGTCACTCACCGCCTGGGCTTGGACACCTGGGAGCTGAACTTGGTGAATTCTCCAGGCGCTGTCCACTCGGAACCAGTCTGGGGGGTGATAGGGGAGGGGCGGCAGGGGGGTTCACTCTCTCCCTGGGGACACCAAACCCATCGGGTCCTCATTCCCAAGAGGCTGGTGGGGACAGGTGACTGAGCTGCAGGAGGCCTGGGAAGACACCAGGGGTGGGGTGGGGGTACCTTGCCCACAAAGGCCACAAGCTGAGCAGCAGCGGGGCTTTCGTCCGGACTCAGCCAGAACTCCGAGTTGTCGTCTGAGGCCACAGAAAACTGGACGTCTCCTAGTCCACAAGACTAGGCTCAGGGGGGGTGCAGCCTCACGACACCCCTCCCCCAGGGCACCCTCACCCCCGTACCATCCCTCGCTGGGTGGATGAAACCAAAAATACGGAGTCCATAGTTCTTCCACTTGGGGGACACGGCCAACTTCTTCACGGTGGTGCGAGTCTGAGGGGGCAGTGACTGTTGCTGTCGAAGCCCCCTGCGTGCCCTGCCCGCCCTGCACCCCCCAACCCCGGCACTCACATGAGGGAACAGCGGGAAGTGCAGGTTCCTCCTCAGGTGGCCCACGGCGCCCCCACACCAGTCCTCAAACACGTGCAGGTTCACCTGTCCCTTGTACTGGGGATCGGGGGGCCTTACCTTCTGCATGGCCCACCGCCCCCCCAGCCCCACCCTGCCTCCCAGCCCCTTACAGGCTGAGCCAGCTCACCTCCTCCCGCCATGGGGGTGTCTGATGGGTGAAGTTCAGTGGCAGCTTCCCAGCCCCTGCAGGAAACAGCATATCTAGATCCTGACCTTCGGGCTGCAGGAGAGAAAAGGCAGCGGGGTCAGGGCTGGAAGGGCAGGGAGGAGGTCACAAACGGCAAGACAGACCTTCACAAAGACCCCTTCCAACATGGAGCCACACAGGCCTAAATGCCTGCGAGCCCACAGCCGCGCAAACCCTGACCCATGGCCCCGGCACGTACACTCAGACCCCCTGGTCACTCTCGCCCAAGCAGATGCCCAGCCACCCCACATACTGACTGGCTGGTGCATTCATGCACCTGCTGCAGCCCCCAGACACAGAGCTCCAGACAGGATGCCTGGTGCTGCAGCTCACACTGACAAGCCATGCTGTGCTCCCCACCCACATGTCCTGTGTCTCATGCCCCCCTGCTGTGTCCTCCAGAAGGGACAGGTTCTCAAGACACCAATGCTCAAGTGGCTTCGGGGCTTTGGGGTCTCGTCTCGTGCACACGCGTTCTCCCCAAGGCCTTGCTCACCGCCTGCTCCTCTTCACGGCTCTCACTGGAGTCCTCAGCCCTCTGTGTGGATGGCGCAGCATGGACCCCCCGGCCGTCGGTCACACTGGTCAGCTTCTCACCATCTGCAGGTGGCACGTGAGGCCTGTCTCGGGCCCAGGCTCTCTCCAAGGCCATTCTGCCTGCTGCTGGGGTCAGCCAGGCTGGGGACCCACATGGCCAGAGCAGGGCAAGGAGGCTGTGGTGTCTCTCACTAAAGCCAAACCTCTCCTTCTCATCTGCGTCCTCTACCACCAGATGCCCCACCCCACAGCGAGGCAACTTCTTCCACACCCCACCTCTGGTGGGGCAGCCCGGGCTGAGCCTTCCAGCAGGCTGTTCCCAACCTCCAGCAGGTGTGAGGGAGGAAAGCTGGGTGCGCCAGCTGGTGTGTGTAGGCACCCACATGCACCCCCATCTGGCCATTCTTGTTAAGTGGCTCTGCCTCCAGGAAGACCCCAGGACTGCCCTGTGCCCTCAGCACTTTCTCTGTGTGCTGGTGTGTTCCATGTCTGCCTCCCTTACCAGAACTGAGAACTCAGGGTTAGTGCCAGGGACTGTAGTCAGGAAAGCCGGCACTGCCTCTCCTGAAGGATTTGAGCTCTCAAAGTCTGGACTGAGGGACAGGCATGGATGCGGAAGCCCAGGCGTGGCCCTGGAGCAGAGGGTGGCCCTGGATTGAGTGTCCCTGGGTAGGAGGACCAGGAGGGGCAGAAATGGGGTGAAGTGAAGCATCCCTTCAGATGCTCAGGTCCCAGGGCGTGGAACCCCCTGGGGCCGCAGTCAGGATGTCTAGGTCCTCAGCTTAGGGAGGTCCAGGAAGTGGAGAGGGCTGGGGCGCAGAGCTGGCCTGCCCAGGCTTGTGGGGAGGCAGTAGAGATGTCCACAGGCAGACCTGGGAAGGGTCCTCGGGGGGCTCCCCCGACTTTGGCCCCAGCTCCCCCGACAGAACAGTCTGCTCACTCCCCATCTCCCTGGGCAGCTGTTGAGTTCCTCTTGTCCTGGCCCTGGCCTCAAAGGTAGCAAGTAGTACAGGTGCCCTGGGGCGGAGCTCGCTTAGCCTCAGGGGGTCCTTGGAAGGGGGATTCCTATGCATCCGCCCCCTCCAGGTTGGGCTTAGATCCCTCCGCTGCTCCGAAAACTACAGAGGCTCCTGCGGAGGGGGCTGGTTCTGTTCTGTGTCATTGGGACAGCTGTGGATCCTGCCCTGTCTGCTAAGAGCTGGGGTGGAGCTTCTTTTAGGGATTCAGCAGTATCTGGGGTCTCTTGAGGGGGTGGCAGCTGCGAGGTATGTGGGTTGGGACAAGCCCCAGACCGTTGGCCTGTGTGGGTCCCGGCCTCCCAGCGCACGAAGAGAAGACAGAGGAGCTTTGGCAGGTGGAGTGGCCCAGGTGTCCCCCGCCAGTATCGTTGTTCTGCCCCCTCAGGACACCCGGCTCCCTGGAGAAGGCTCAGAGGCAGCCAGCTGGGGTCTCTCCTGGTCTGGGCATGGCACTAACCTCTCTCCTCCTCAGGAGGGGGCATTTTGTCCCTCCTTCTCCCCCCACCCCCCAGGCTTTCATCTGCGCCTTCCTGTCTGGTGTGTGTCAAAGATCAGCATCTCCAGGGGGCCCTACCCCGGCTGGCTCACCGTGACCCGATCTGCTTTGTTTGTGGGTTGGGGTCGGGAGAGTTTACGCCAGGCTTTGCAAGCTGGGCGCCATCCCCACGCACGGACCCCCACAACACTGGCACAGTTCACCGAGGGCGCCCCCGCCGGGAAGCGTCCCAGCTGCACCGGCCACTTCGCCAAGCCCGGGCCCGGGTCCCCAGCACACGGGGAAACTGAGGCCCTGCTAAGCGGGCAGGGGATGGAGGCGAGGCCTGAGAAGGCCTCTCGGAAGGCTCAGCAGGGTCTGGGGCAGAGAATCCCCCGGGAGCCCACCGTCAGCCGCTCACTACCAGATCCAAGCCAGGGTCCCTCCCAGAGAGGGTCGCGCGCGTCACTGCCGACGTCATCCAGCGTCCGGGCCGAGCCGAACCGCGCCCCCTCCTCACACATCGCAGGGCGGGGAACAGCGGGCGGGGTCTCCGGGCGGGCCGGGCCCAGCAGAGACCCCCGTGCGGTGGGAGGCTCGGCCCGCGCCCCGGGGCCCCCGCCGCCCGCGCCCCTCGCGCCGTACCTCGCCCGTAGCCCAGGCGCTGGCGCAGCGCTCGGCCCTGGCGCACCAGGCCCAGGTGCACGTAGGTGAGCCACGCGGCGCAGCTCAGCAGCAGCAGCAGCAGCAGCAGCTTCATCTGTTTGCGGATCTTCTTCACCGGGAGCCGCGGCATCGCGGCCGCCGCGCCCGCCCCAGGCCGCGCTCAGCGGCGCCGCTGCAGCCCCCGGCCCCCGCCCGCCCCGCGCCGCCTCCCCGGCCCCCCCCGCCCCACCTACGTGCACCTGG